>NC_056039.1:18082229-18322229 GCF_004379255.2 Salvia splendens
AGAAAAAATAGCCCATCATCGAAGTTCGATAGAACACTGTCAATCTCATCAAAAGCAGCACCTATAGAAGAAAAACCATACAGGCATTTAGTTCAACATCTTCTAATCGCTGTAAATTCTCCGTCATTACAATCCAAACTCACCAGCTTCATCTATTCGGTTTTCTTTTAATGAAGTAGTCACATCTTTGTGGAAGGAGCCCGTTACTGACAGCAACTTCTCTCCGAACTCCCCCTTGGTTGGACCCTGCAGTGATTCAGCACTGAGCTTTCACAAAAGCAAACATCAATTAGTAGATGATCTTACATTAGGAAAAAGCGAAGGCCCTTCGATGTTTTGATCAATATATCGAATCAAGTCAAGACTTTCCCCCTTACCTGAATTCCACATAATAAAACAAACAATGCCAACTCAACGTGAGCAACATATATATCGTCTTATTAGCATCTAAATATAGGAAAACAGAGGCTTAATTTCTTCACCTGAATTAGAGGCCAGAAAAAAGATTTAACTAAATAGAACTGAGATTGGTGCAAAATTCTATTTCTAACAGTAATTTCTATTTTTCTGCCTAATTTATGAAAACTATTAACTAAACATGAGAACTGAGATTAGTGCAAAATTCTATTTGTAAATGTAGTTTCTATTTTTCTGCCCAATTTATGAAAACTAAAGCAGATTTTTGTAAATTCCTATAAGATTAGTTATTTATGTGTAAATATAATATTTTTAATGTTATCTTTGTGTAATGTTTTCCCTAAAACAACGGTTCCTGATTGAACACAGCATGAATGAAGAATTGCATTGAATTTGATCACCAAACCATAACCTACATATTCAAATAATCCACCAACATTAAAATAACTAACATGATTAACATCATATCCCCAATTCTCCACGTGCTACTGATCAAGAACTGAATATCATATCATATGCAACAGCCACACAATCAGTTCTCTAGATTTATATAATATCAAAATAGAGATAAAACAAATATATACAATGCCCATTCAGATCTAATTCAGTAAGTTGCCACTATTTCTATTTACTTCTATCATAGAGCTATGTGGTCTTAAAAAAATTTGATAACCAATCAATAGAAATCATATATAGCAAAAAAAAATAACTGTCAGACTACTAAGATCAGATCAAACCTCATCAAAATTCAAACCTTAAGAAAGGAAGACAAATTGGGGCATTGTTCAAGCAATCAATGACTAATTTAATCAACTTATAGTTGGTGGACAGAAATCAAATGAACCTGAGGTTCATAGTCATTAATGGATTTGTGATTGCTTTTACGCTGCTCAAAAACCACTACCCCCAATTAATCGGTGGACAGAAATCGAATTAACCTGAGGTACCAGAAAATACGAACAAGTAAAAGAAATGCTAATTTGAACATGAACACCAAAGCCACTTATAAATAATAAATATACAAAGAGAAAGAGAGTAGTATAAGGCTAGAAGCCAATAAAAACCAATGGTGCATCATGACTTGTTCACATCTGGATGATTGTTCCAAGCAAGCTTTCGATATGCTGAAGAAGAAAGTGAAATATATAAGATATATATCAAATCCTATGTTGCATAAGAATTAACTCCAATAAAGAAGCAGCAAGCGCAGTTTAAGAAAAAAAATATCATATTTGACTAATTAAAACAGGCATTAGGAGGATACACATCTATTATTCAGATTTTTAAAAAATCAAAGCGCAAAGATTTCCCCCAAAACGCAAAGCAACATTACTATGAATTTCAACTTTACAAAATCACTTGCAGTAGTTGTTTTGCTTCATTTTCCGATCAATGAGCAGCAATTATACTCCAATAACTCAGTAATCTAACTACAATACGCAAAAATCACAGTTACAGCTTCACTTTATAAACCTCCGAGCGGCGGGGATACCAATGGTGGAGGAGTAGCCGTTGAACTTAGCGGAGCGAACAGCGGTGAGCGTCCTCCGCGAAAGAGGAGGTGCGGAAGGAAGGGTAGTCGGATGGCCGAGCAGGCGACGGCAACGGAGCTGGGAGAGGGGACCGACGGCGTGAAGAATTCGCGCAGCGTGAAGTGGATTGAATCAAAAGTATTTTTGAATTATTCGGTCTCTCACAAATAAACACGGATCACATTTAGTCCAAATTGGATGGAACTGTTAAAATTTAAAAGTCAACGAATTTTAATTCGATTTTGACCGAATTAAGAGTAATAAAAATTCAAATTTTTATTCTTTTAAAAAAAATCAAATTTGTTTCAAAATTATTTTCAATAAAAGAAATTGCTTGTTATTTATAAACCCTAGTATAATTCTTTTTCTCTCATTTATCTTCTTCATCGGTTTCTTTTGGAGAGAAACCCTAGTTCTTGGAAGAACCTCAAGTAACCTCAACTCGCCAACCATGGACCGTTCGAACTACAGCAGAAAGACCGATGAGAGTGGCGGTGGACGTGACCTCCAATTCCTGTACGAATTTTTCCATTGCAAGAGTCGAGCTTCACTCCGAATCGTCAACACCCATGGAAAACCAACAAGGGAGAAGCTATACTTTGTTTGTGAGAGAAAAGATTGTCGTTTTTTCAAGTGGTGAGAGCCAATCGACGAAGACGACGCCGTGACATCTGCAATGCCGCTGCCGGAGACCGAGTGTGAGAGTTTTAGTTAGATTTTGTCATCAATCGAAGAGAATAATAGGGCAATAGAGAAAACGTAGTGTTGTGATGTATGGATTTTGTTTCTTTGTTGTAGTGTTTGTTTGTATATTAGGGTTCAAGTAATGAATTATGTTTCTAATGGTGAATCAAATCTAGAATTATGAATCAAATTTCGTTTCTTTGTTGTGGTGTTTGTTTGTATATCAATTGCACTCCGGAATGGTATGAATTGCACTCCAAAATGAAATATTTGTTCATTAAAAAGTAGAAGTAGTACGTACTTGATTGGACACCAAGTGTTTGATAAAATACCCATTAGAAAAAGAAGGATAAAATTTCATCATATGAGAACACCTCTCTCTTGTGAAATACATAAAAATTTAATCTTAAGCTAAAGGAAGCGGCAGAGAATAAAAGAAGGCATTTCACTGCCAGAGGCCGGGCGTTTTGGCCTTCAAGCCGGGCGTATCCACTGGACCCGGGCATTTTTCATTGGAAAATCACCCGGGTCGGGCGTTTCGTCACTGGACCCGGGCGTTTTGCTTATTCGTTGCTTTTGTTCTATTTTTATCAGTATAGCTCTTTCTGCAGTTCCTTATACATCCAAAATGAGGTTCCTTTCCTTTTATCCGTTCTAGTCGAGCAAATAATCAAGCATAAATCACGTCTTTGTCTTCTTCTTGAGGAAGATTTCAAAAACTCATCAATCCGGATAAGCACCTAGCATGAACATGAGGTTATATGTAGATAGATAAGCACAATCTGCAGTTAATTGGAAATGGAGCTCTTCTCTGCAAAAAGTTAACATATGAGCAACCATTTTCTTGATTTCATGGATTCAAAATGCTATTTATTTGCCTGGATTCTTTATCACTACCTGCTGCTAGAATCTGGATTCAAAATAGCTATTTATATGGCTAGATTCTTGAGACACCATTGAAATGGCTTAAATCACAACCACTTAAATCAACATACAATTCATTTCATTGCAATGGAGAGGAGGAACTGTGACTCCAAAATAAATCTCATCCATATTCAACATACACTTCATTTCCCTTGCAATGTGTCCATATTCAACATACATTAACTAAAATGAAAACCATCAAAATCAACCACCAGTTTATAAAGTGAAACTACCTAAACCTACAAGACAATAAACCACCACAATGGGCACTGCCCAAACAAAAATCAACCAAATCAGCCTAAATCTAAGAAAGTCAGGTGGTAACACAAGAGTTTTGAGGGGGTAACACAATTGTTTAGTAGACAAAAACAAATTAGAATAGTTTTAGTTCTTCTTCACAGTTGATGAAGTAGCTTGGTTGTCACCCGCAGCCGAGGAGGGCTGATCCACAAACATATCGGCAACAACAATTTGGCACCATACCCTATTGTGATCGGGTTGATGACACAATGTGCATTTTTGTTTCTCTTCGCCTCGCTGCCGCTCCTTCCCTACAAAACAGTTTGTTGACAATCAACATTAGTAAGGTTTATGTTTGTTTAGGGTTTATAACATGGAAGATAATTATACCTTTCGTGCGTTTTGGGATGCTTGGAGCTGCTGGTTCACGTTGGGGACATCTTCTTCTGTTGTGACCGACAACACTACAAAGACGACATTTGTAATCCATCATCAACCTTTTCCGTGACAACTTTTGGCCTCCATCAATGTCATCTCTAACTTGCACTATACGGGCTGCCCGAGCCTTCTCTTTTGTCATTTCTCGTGCCTCTTGCACGCTCTTTTGTCTAGCTCCCTTCGGACGTCCCGGCAGCTTGGTCAGCTCGGGTGGAATAACGTTCGGGTGGGCGGTCTTTGTCCATTGTTGTGGTCCTTGGACCAGATAGATGATGGCTTCATACACCATTTTGAAGGTTTCCTTGGAGTAGCACTTTGCAACAAAGTCGTCAACATTCTCCGAAGTCATCTCAATCGCTGCAATGGCATGTTGGCACGGTAATCCAGTCAACATCCATCGCCTGCAGCTACAAGTGCGGTCCCACAGGTCGACAACAAATTGGTCATTCCACTTTGTATTGACTTGATAAATCCACTCCCCGGCCTCTCTCACCATGCATTCTCCAATCTTCTCCTTTGTCTTCTCAAGCTTCTTTCTGATTTTCGGCCCAATAGCATCCTCCAATCTTGCCCCCATCTTCCTCCTTGTGGTAAACCTATCCATGAGATACATCCTAATACACTCGAGCATCCCATACAATGGCTTCTCCCGAGCAAATAGTAACACCTTGTTGTAACATTCAGAAATGTTATTAACAAGGATGTCATATTTTGCTTCAGAACCAAAGAAGGCCCGACTCCAATTCTCCTCCGTTGTGTGATCTGCCAACCACTTGTATGCTTGCTCATTCTCTTCCTTCAATTCATTCATTGCCTTCTCGAAGCCATAAATATTAGTTGCTCGAGCTGCCTCCCAAATCAAGTCCTTCAAAATGGTTGAAGGAAACAATTTCTTGAAATTGTTGTGCATATGCCAAACACACATCCGGTGTTCGGCATGCGGGCAACAGTTTCTCAAGGCATTGATTAGCCCCTGACATTAACAAAAAGATCTGTTAGTTGATATAATTTTTTTATGAATGTGTCAATATTTTTAATACGCATACTTGAAATCCACACAACACACACACACAACAAGCTTCACACACTAATTAGCTTCGTGTTCAATCACAGAAAACAACCTTATGCCATCCTACTTATGTAAGAGAATAAATCCAGAACAACCACAGAACCAAAATCTATTTTTTTCCACACATTTTTACAAATTTTAGACCTTATGCACAACCAAAAGAACCAAAATCTATTTTTTCTTCACACATTTATACAAAGTTCATACCTTATGCTCAGCTAAAGAACCAAAATCTAATTTTTTTTCTTCACACATTTTTACAAATTCCACACCTTATGCTTAAACTTAGGAACTTTAAGCATAATATGTTAGCATAATGTACCTTTTGTCTGTCCGAGATGAAAGTCCACTTGCTAGAATCCATAATTTCCATATCTTGCACCAACAGCCCGAGGAACCAATTCCATGTGTCAGCATTTTCAATGCGAACTACGGCAAAAGCTATGGGAAAAATCTGATCATTCGGATCCAATCCGATGGCTGTCAAAAGAATTCCCTTGGTTTGCCCCTTCAAATGACACCCGTCTAGGCCTATCAAGCGTCTGCAATGACGTTTGAAAGAAGTTTTACATGCTTCGTAAGCAATGTAAATGGCCTTAAACCTGTCATTTACATCCTCAAGCCGTTGCATTGCTAAGACAACCGTGCTTCCCGGATTAGTCCTGAGAATTTCAGCCTTGTAGTCATGTAGGCGCTTGTACTACTTCACCAAGTCGACTTCTATCAGCCTCTGTGCTTGTTGCATAGCTCTCTTGGCCTTTCTTGGAGAAATGGTAATCTTCATGTCACAGTGCACCTTTTCTATAAATTGGCCAATAGTCATTCCAGGGATGACACGAATATCTTCCTTGTATTTCTTAGTGAGATACCGTGCATTGGCACATCCATGGTTATAGGAAGCCCCGCCACACTTATGTTTGTTGTGGAGCCGTGAAATCTGCCAAAACCCATGGGTAGGCCTATGAGCCAGTTGCACGAGCCACGAACATTTGGTATTCTTCTTGCTTCTTAGTACCCCTCGACAGTGAGCTATGCAACGAATGTTGTCATTTTTTTTCAAGCGCAGCTTCTTCCCCAACAATACTCCTTGGTGACGAATTAAGTCTTTGAAGTCTGCCTTGTAATTAAAATGCAACCCAATTTCCCATCTCGGGTCGTTGCGATCAGTGTCAGCCTTATATCTTCTAGTCAAACGCCTTGTATCGTCATAATGCTCTTTCTCTTCTTCATCTTCTGATCCCGAACTTGGTGAGTCACTAGGAAGTTGATCATTGTCACTAGTATCATCAGTAGGGTGCCTTGCCATTACATCCACAACCCTTTTCCACCCTTCTACTTGGGCAGCCATAATATTATCTTCATCCTTATCACTAAGGTCGTAGTCACTGTCAACAAATGGAGGCACCTCCATATTGTCCTCCTCAGCAACATCAACCTTGCTCTTCCCCTTAACAGCCGCATCTAGCCTTCCATTTCCCTTGTCAGTGGAGTTTCTATCATCAACAGTAGCCTCTCCATGGTCTTGTGTTACTTGACTGACCAATACCCCAGTTGTTTCCACAACATAGAGGTCAACTACCCCTGCTTTTACTCTAATTTCAGCCATATCCATGGAGGATTTATTGTCAAATAAGCGGACCAAGCCTTCTTTTAAATTCATCC
This sequence comes from Salvia splendens, assembly GCF_004379255.2. Lineage (NCBI taxonomy): Eukaryota > Viridiplantae > Streptophyta > Magnoliopsida > Lamiales > Lamiaceae > Salvia > Salvia splendens. Next base: position 18,089,196 of record NC_056039.1, read on the forward strand.
CAGTCTTCAGGTAAAAGTACTCCAACTCACTTACATCTAGACCAAGCTTCTTCTCAATAAAGTCATCTACTTCAAGTTTCGACCATTTGTCTTGGTAAAATCTGTGCATGTACTCAATCATCCCATCCACATATTGTTTTCCACGGCTTACACGGCTTTCATCCATCTCACCAGAATAATGCACTCTTGTTGTGAAGGTACCATCTTCTATAAAAAAAATAAGAATCATATCAGTCCTAAACATTTACTTTAAACAACCAAATATTTAAGTCAACAAGTGTGGTCCTGTTATAGTTTGTATACTAGAAATCACCTTTCGAGTGATTGAATACTGTAAAACTCTATATGTTATTTTCCAAAGGAATGAAACAGATTATTTTTGTCATAATGTTGTTATGTTTTACATTTAATGGATGTTTATTGCATATTTAAATATATAAGCAACGTAACAAAGTCTAAGTCTTTGTTTTAGTAGACTGGTTGTGTGCGTCGTCTACTTTATGGTAACACGGTCAGTTCTGAACAAAAAAAAATAAGAATTTCACAACCTAGATAGGCCTATACTACCTATCGTGAAAGGTTGCAATGTCAGTCCGCATATTTCTAAGCCTTACTGAAATAAGATGACATTGATGTGGTATAGCACTAAATTGGATCTAACAGCAAGACGAGTCTCTATGCTATCTACTGAAAGAAGAGGTCTTGATAATTAATTTCTTAATCAATGTACGTTAGCATTGAGCATACGGTATTGATTATGCATTACTTTGACTAAACAAAAGGTGCGGGTTTTTTGCAACACAAGAATCCTGGTATATTGGGTAGTGGTGATTAATATCTAGCGGTACTAGGATTGCTATTATATTGAATCGTGCGTGAGTTGAGTCTCGTTTAATAACGTCCACAAAAGGAGTTCGAAACAAGGTTTTATTATTCGAAACCTAGCTAGTTGGAGTTTGATTACTCTATGAATAATAAATAAGCGTTTCTTGCTAAGTCCACTCTTGGAGTTTAAAAAAATATGTTAATTAATTAAGTCCACAGCGTACATTAATTAATTAATGGACGTTTCTATCTTAAACACGGGAAATGAATGACAAATAAATGGAAACCTAGAATACTTGTAATTTTAAACTTAGATGGGCAGTGCAATATTACTTTTGTAGTGGCTTCTCGTAATATTCCAATATAAGCTTATATTAAATCATGGGTTCAATTTAATTAGTAAAAAGCTAATTGGGGGAGGCCATATCCAAATTCTTCCATAGATCCCCGACTGAGCCCAATATCTGACTTAATATAAATAGGAGAATAAATGAGACAGAAAATACACATTATTTTCATCAAAATTTTCGTCCCCCTCTCCTTTAAGTAAAGGGACGATTTTCAGCTCCCTCCGTGAGCAGTTTCCGTCTTCTTTATTTAAGTCCTAGTATTCTGGTGAGATCAGCCCACACTGATATCAGTTTACAGTCCGGGAACCAGTCAGAAGATCCGTGATTTAGTACTCAAGATCTTCACGTGGAGAAGGCACCAGCTATCTTCGATTCTTTGGAGAATCAACGAGGTAAATTGACTAACTCCATAGTAAGCATGTTTTAGGTGTTAATTTCCCTAAAGCATGTTTGAATTCAAGTTATGAGCATGATACATGTGAGAATTACGCGAATAGAATTTGTCTAAATAATCTCCTAAATAGATCAGAATTTTATGTGATCCATTAGAACGCACGCTTCAATTGGTATCAGAGTCGGTCTTTGGCTTTGATTATTTGGATTAAAATTTCACGAAATTCATGTATGCATGTGTTATTTGATTGCGAAGCATGTTCTTGGTGTTTTTGTTTCTATTTTATGCATGATGAACTCAGGAGCTATCGAATCAAAGAACTTGAATTTTTCGATCGTACGAGACGTGCGATCCATCGGTGCTCGCCCCGAGACGGATCGCACCACGCGCAATCGAGATAGGGATGTCGAGACAGTGGGAGCAAAGGGCAACGATCATGGGGCGATGCGCAGACGAGCGAGGGCTCGTATGCGCCGCCGACCGAGACCGCGGAGCCTTATGCGGATTCCGGAACCAGATCGACGGAGGGAGCAGGCTCGGCGTGGTGGCTCAACCGAGAGTCGCCGAGACATTGAACCAGCGTGTCCCGAACCCTTAGCGAAAGGACCGAGACGTGACTCCTGCGCTGGCCAAGACACAGACGCGCCTCCTGGCGCGACGTGGGCCGGAGCAGTGGGAGCGGCGGATCGAGCCTGGCAGAGACACAGACACCCATCACGCGTGCTGCTGGCCGAGAGGTATAGCGCACCGTGTTTCGGTGATGAACTCGTCGGATCTTCATCGTTCATCGTTCTTGCGAACCTCGTGCGATGAGATATCGATGATGGATTATTTTAATAATTATTTAATTCATTAATTAAAAGATATCATTAAAATATTATTATTTAATGGAAATAAAATATTTTGGGAAGATTTCCCAAGATTTTAGGAATATTTAAATTATTGACTATATCTATGGAAATAAATAATATTATTTTGATTCATACATGATATGGACAAGAATAATTTAATAGTTTCCTAATTATTATATATCCTGAATCCTAATAAGGATAGATATGTATGAATACATTAAATAATAAAAATTTATCTTCCTAATCTTGAACATGGAAATAATTTGAATTTAATTTTATTTATGTCTAATTAAGATTTAAAAAATTCGTTTATTTTAGAAATATCTTATAGTAGACATGAATAAGAATTAAATTCTATAATAATTTAATTATCCAGTCAATTAAATGCCAACATAATTTAATTAAGCCTTTTTCTGCCTCAAGGCTAAGGATATTTAAAGAAAAACCATAACCAAAATATCTATGCTATAATTACGAATTTAATGTTTGTATATGGTCTCCATCGATTGGTCTGCAATTTGCGAAGCTAATTTCTAATATTATCGCTACCCATTATGTGGGGAAAAAAATCCTAAGAAATAATAAAGATCATGAGGGCGGACTTCTCAATTATAAATATTATGAACTGGAATGTGGTTTCCAATATTATCGCCACCCATTATGTGGGGACAATAATCCTTAGAAACTACGAGATTCAGGAGTTCACACAGAATTTATGAGATAGCTTGATTTTATTAGCAGCACATGAACATTGTTTTGAGAGTGTGTTGTAGAAATAAGATACTGTAATGCTAAATCCGGTGGTCTTGCTTAGGCAACATTAGGCGGTCATGCCATTATGTGGTCTCTGGACTATTCGTCAGTGTTGTGACCAGTAAAATTGTAAAATTTTAATGTGTATTGACCTCTTATGGAGGGTACAAAATTTTAATTTTACAGTTGTAAGATTTTAGTTTTATGGTTAATCTACTCAAACTTCTTACATAAGTTTATGACAAATAGTAAATATTCTGTTTTGCAGTGCAAACTAAATCGTCAAGATGTCATTCAATCTTCTTTCTGCAATTCTTAAAGAAAACAAACTCGAGGGCCAAAATTATATAGAATGGAAACAAAACTTGGACATCGTTCTCACAGTGGAAGAGTACAACTTTGTGCTCACAACCCCACGACCTCCAGTGTCGGCGGCTAACGCCGCGGCAGGAGTTAGAGATGCGCTTAGACAGTGGCATAAGGCGAATGAGATGGCTAAGTGCTACATGTTGGCTTCTATGTCTTTAGTACATCAGCAATCTGCCATGGTTACTGCCACCGAGATTATGCAAAATCTCACAAATCTTTTTGGTACTCAGAATCGAACGGTTAAATCTCAAGCCTTTCGGAGTATGATGACGAAGACAATGAAGGAAGGCACATCTGTGCGGGACCACGTCCTCGAGATGATGGGCCACCTCAATCAAATTGAGGTTTTGGGAAGGACGATCGATCCTGAGTCCCAAGTAACAATTATCCTTCAGAGTCTTTCCCCTAGCTTCCAGCAGTTCAAGCTCAACTTCGAAATGAACAAAAGGAATTGCACCTTGGCAGAGTAGTTGACTGAACTTCAGTCGGCAGAGGACCTTATAGTTCCGGCTAAGGCAACCATGTTGAGTTTGGCGCCCCGATCCTCTGGCTCTAAGCCTGTCGTAGGAATGAAGAGGGCACCGAACTCTGTTACGGCTAAGAATGCTAAGGGAAAGAATAAGAAGAAGGCTAACAAGAAGCCTTCGGGGAAGTGTTTCAAGTGTGGAGAGAAGGGGCATTGGAAGCCAGATTGTCCTAAAAAGGGCAAGGCTACAGGTATGCACTAAGCTCTAGTGGTCGAGTCATGTTTGACTTCGACATCTACTCATACTTGGGTCATAGACACTGGATCCACTGATCATATTTGTTTTGATCCTGACTTACTGCAGGTGACAAGACGGCTATATGATCGTGAGATCGAAGTCCAGCTGGGCGACGCTACAAAAGTGTTGACCGTTGCAGTGGGAGACGTTTATTTACATTTTAGTAGTGATAGATTTTTGATTTAGAAGAATGTTTTGTTGATACCTTCTTTTAGAAGAAATTTAATTTCAGTTTCTAAATTGGTTTTTAATGGATATTCGATTTCTTTTAATGACAATTGTGTTATTAAAAAAGATGGTTCTTATATCTGTCGTGGTATCATGGAAAACAATATGTACACAATCACATCTACACAGTTTAATAATCGCAAATCAGAACTCAATACAACATCTAAAATTTCAAAGAAAAGAAAAGCACCTTCAAGTTCAATGAACGAAACGTACTTATGACACCTTAGACTTGGTCATGCCAATGAAAGGAGGATCCATTCTCTTGTGGAACAAGACCTTATTAAAGGTCTAGAGAAGGAACCTTTTCATAAGTGTGAATCATGCTTAGAAGGCAAGATGACCAAGAGGTCTTTTAAGACTAAGGGAAATAGAGCCAAGGAAGTACTTGAGCTCGTTCATACCGATGTATGTGGACCAATGTCAACAGAGACAAGAGGTGGTTTTCGATACTTCATCACTTTTATTGATGACTTTTCGAAAATCGGATATGTCTATTTGATGCGCCACAACTCTGAATCTTTTGACAAGTTCAAAGAGTTTAAGGCATATGTGGAGACGTATCATGGAAAGAGTATCAAAAGCATGCGATCTGATCGCGGAGGCGAATACCTCAGTGCCGAGTTTTTGGACTACTTATTGGTGGCGGGAATTGAATCCCAACTGACCGCACCAGGCATACTACAGCAGAACGGCGTGGCTGAAAGAAGGAATAGGACCTTGTTGAACATGGTCCGGTCGATGATGAGTTTTGCACGGCTACCTATTTCATTTTGGGGACATGCCTTACTTTCTGCAAGTCATATTTTAGACAACTTACCATCAAAATCCGTACCTACTACTCCTTATGAGTTGTGGACTGGGTGCAAGCCTAATCTAGCACATCTCAAGATTTGGGGTTGCCCGGCTCATGTATTGGAAAATGATCCAACTAAGCTGGGATCAAGGACGGAGGTATGTGTGTTTATAGGATACCCTAGAGGATCGATCTAAAGCTTATGAATTCTAAAGTCTCCAAGACAAGAAAGTCATTGTGAGTACTCACACGACATTCTTACAGGAAGATTATATAATGAATCATAAACCCAGCAGTGAAGTGGCTCTTGATGAGCTAACTTCTGTCACAAGTTTCATTAACCAAGAACCCGTACCTAGTGTACAAACAATTCCCGAAATTTCAACTTCTACTCCAAGTATTGTAGTGCCGCGCCGCAGTGAGAGGGTCTCTCATGAGCCCGATAGATACATTGGTTTGGGGGAATCTATGGATCACTCATCGGACAACAATGTATTAGATCCCTGGAACTCTGAAGAGGCGCAGGCGGATGTCGATCATTGCGAATGGGTGAAAGCAATGGATTCGGAACTACAATCTACGATAGACAAAGAAGTGTATGATTTGTCCGTCCTACCCGAAGGCTGTACTGCCATTGGGAGCAAGTGGATATACAAACGTAAACGTGGACCCGATGGACGAGTTAAAGTCTTTAAGGCAAGACTAGTGGCCAAGGGGTATACCCAAAGGGAAGGTATCGATTACGAAGAAACCTTCTCCCCGGTGGCCATGCTCAAATCGATCCGGATACTGTTGTCTATTGCAGCCAACATGGATTGGGATGTATGGCAGATGGACGTTAAGACTGCGTTCTTGGATGAGAGTCTTGAGGAGACCATCTACATGGAACAACCCGAAGGATATGCCATGAAGGGCAAGGAACACATGGTCTGGAAGCTTAAGAAGTCCATTTATGGCCTCAAGCAAGCATCTGGGTCATGGAACCAGTGTTTCGATCAAATTATTCATAAGTTTGGATTCGAAAAATGCCCAAATGAAAGCTGCGTTTATAAGAAGGTTGAAAAGGGGAATGTTGTGTTCTTGGTTTTATATGTAGATGACATTATTCTAATTGAAAACAATAAAAAGATGTTGTCATCAGTATGAACTTGGTTGTCGAACCAGTTCGAGATGAAGGATAAGGGAGACGCGGGACACATCCTCGGGATCAAGGTTCTTAGGAATCGTGAAAAGAGGATGTTGTGCTTATCTCAAGAACCCTACATCAATACTGTACTTAGTCGCTTTAGCATGCAAGATGCCAAGAAAGGTTTCCTACCTTTTAGACATGACATCCATCTATCTCAAGAGATGTGCCCCAAAACGCCATCTAAGATAGAAGAGATGAGAATGATTCCATATGCTTCGGCAGATGGAAGTCTCATATATGCTATGCTTTGTACAATGCCTGATATTTGCTTTGTTGTTGGCATGGTGGCAAGATATCAGCCAAATCCGGGCCAAGGACATTGGACTGCCGTAAAAAACATACTCAAGTACCTTAAACGGACTAAGGACTATGCTTTAGTTTATAATGCAGCCGAGCTCTGTCTTTTGGGATATACTGACTCAGATTTTCAATCTGATCAGGACTCGACCATGGAAGCCGAGTATGTGGCCGCTTCGGAGGCTGCAAAAAAGGCTGTATGGTTCAAGAACTTCCTTATGGATTTAGGTGTGGTTACGAATCTGCCCAAGAGCATCACCATGTACTGTGACAATTATGGTGCTGTGGCAAACTCGAAAGAACCAAGAGCTCACAAAGCGAGCAAACACATAGAGAGGAAGTATCATATCATTAGAGATATAGTGCAGAGAGGAGACATACAAGTGGTCAAGATTGCGTCAGAGAACAACCTGGCAGATCCTTTTACAAAGGCATTGGCGGCGAAACCGTTCGAACGACGTGTTGAAGGGATGAAAGTTCGACTCATTCAAGACCTCAACTCGCTTTTAGTATAAGTGGGAGAATTAGACGTGTGGACCTATATTTTGTTTACTCGAAAGCTGTTTTGAGTATAAGTGGGAGATTGTTAGAGTTTGTATACTAGAAATCACCTTTCGAGTGATTGAATACTGTAAAACTCTATATGTTATTTTCCAAAGGAATGAAACAAATTATTTTTGTCATAATGTTGTTATGTTTTACATTTAATAGATGTTTATTGTATATTTAAATGTATAAGCAACGTAATTGAACAAAGAAAAATAAGAATTTCACAACCTAGATAGGCCTAGACTACCTATCGTGAAAGGTTGCAATGTCAGTTCGAATATTTCTAAGCCTTACTGAAACAATATGACATTGGTGTGGTATAGCACTGAATTAGATCTAACAGCAAGACGAGTCTTTATGCTATCTACTGAAAGAAGAGGTCTTGATAATTAATTTCTTAATCAATTTACGTTAGCATTGAGCATACGGTATTGATTATGCACTACTTTGACTTACCAAAATGTGCGGGTTTTCGTAACCCAAGAATCCTGGTATATTGGGTAGTGGTGATTAATATCTAGCGGTGCTAGGATTGCTATTATATTGAATCGTGCGCGAGGTGAGTCTCGTTTGATATTGTCCACAAGAGGAGTTCGAAACAAGGTTTTATTATTAGGAACCTAGCTAGTTGGAGTTTAATTATTCTATGAATAATAAATAAGCGTTTCTTGCTAAGTCCACTCTTGGAGTTAAAAAAAATATGTTAATTAATTAAGTCCACAACATTAATTAATTAATTACTGGACGTTTCTATCTTAAGCACGGAAAATGAATGACAAACAAATGACAACCCGGAATACTTGTAATTTTAAACTTAGATGGGCAGTGCAATATTACTTTTGTAGTGGCTGCTCGTAGTATTCCAATATAAGATTATATTAAATCGTGGGTTCAATTTAATTAGTAAAAAGCTAATTGGGGGAGGCCATATCCAAATTCTTCCATAGATCTCTGACTGAGCCCAATATCTGACTTAATATAAATAGGAGAATAAATGAGACAGAAAATACACATTATTTTCATCAAAATTTTTGTCCCCCTCTCCTTTAAGTTAAGGGACGATTTTCAGCTCCCTCCGTGAGCAGTTTCTGTCTTCTTTATTTAAGTCCTAGTATTCTGGTGAGATCAGCCCACACTGATATCAGTTTACAGTCCGGGAACCAGTCAGAAGATCCGTGATTTAGTACTCAAGATCTTCACGTGGAGAAGACACCAGCTATCTTCGATTCTTTGGAGAATCAACGAGGTATATTGACTAACTCCATAGTAAGCATGTTTTAGGTGTTAATTTCCCTAAAGCATGTTTGAATTCAAGTTATGAGCATGATACATGTGAGAATTACGCGAATAGAATTTGTCTAAATAATCTCCTAAATAGATCAGAATTTTATGTGATCCATTAGAACGCACGCTTCCGCTGCCTACCCCTTCAATTGGTATCAGAGTCAGTCTTTGGCTTTGATTATTTGGATTAAAATTTCACGAAATTCATGTATGCATGTGTTATTTGATTGCGAAGCATGTTCTTGGTGTTTTTATTTCTATTTTATGCATGATGAACTCAGGAGCTATCGAATCAAAGAACTTGAATTTTTCGATCGTACGAGACGTGCGATCCATCGATGCTCGCCCCGAGACGGATCGCACCACGTGCAATCGAGATAGGGATGTCGAGACAGTGGGAGCAAAGGGCAACGATCATGGGGCGACGCGCAGACGAGCGAGGGCTCGTGTGTGCCGCCGACCGAGACCATATCCAAATTCTTCCATAGATCCCTGACTGGGCCCAATATGTGACTTAATATAAATAGGAGAATGAAGGAGACAGAAAATACACATTATTTTCAACAAAATTTTTGTCCCATCCCCTTTAAGCAGAGGGACGATTTTCAGCTCCCTCCGTCAGCAGTTTCCGTCTTCTTTATTTAAGTCCAAGTATTCTGGCGAGATCAGTCCACATTGATATCTGTTTACAGTCTGGGAACCAGTCAGAAGATCCGTGGTTTAGTACTCAAGATCTTCACGTGGAGAAGGCGCTAGCTATCTTCGATTCTTTGGAGAATCAACGAGGTAAATTGGCTAACTCCATACTAAGCAGGTTTTAGGTGTTAATTGTGATAAAGCATGTTTGAATTCAAGCTATGAGCATGATACATGTGAGAATTACGCGAATAGAATTTGTCTAAATAATCTCCTAAATAGATCAGAATTTTATGTGATCCGTTAGAACACACGCTTCCGCTGCCTACCCTTCAGGTCCCCACTACCAAAATTGTTCCCCAACACCAGACCATAAGCATTTAAAATCCTAAGCAAAACACACATCAAAGATTATACCCGACATGTTGACCATCACCAACCTTGGTCCCCACCAACACACATCAAAGAATATACATACATACTCCAAAAAATATATTCCCCACATGCTCAGCACAATCAATCCACCACACCCACATGATCAGCACACTCAATCCACGCATATACCAAAATATGAAAATCCTAATCGCTTAATAAGACAAAATTGAGACAAATCAATTCCTAATAAGATAAAATTGAGAAAAAATCAAGACAAATTGACACAAATTAAGAAAACAAGACAAATAAGACAAAAAAATTTGGAACCACTTTCGAAACAAGATGAAACATGAAGCAAAGCTTACCTTCTCGATTTTCACTCGGAGTTGGTTGACTGTGCATCGCCTTCCTCCTCCTCTTAAACGTGTAATTGTTATCACGAGGATCGCCGAAGCAACGGTGATAGGAGTCATACATGAACCAACTCATGGAGAACTAGAGTTTTTCGCGAGAACTAGGGTTGAATCGCCACCGCGAACTACCTTGGAATCGTTGGCGAGAACCTGGGTTGAATCGCCGGCGAAATCTAGGGTTCCAAGTGTTCAAAGTGAGAGATTGGGGAGATGGACGAGATTGAAGAAAGAAGCCGATTTGTTTTAATTTTGTGAAGAAAGAGGCATCGATTGGAATGTAGGAATTATAGTTTTGATTTTTTTATTTTGATTTTATGTTTTAATTTATATTATGGACGACAATTTCAAGTTTTAATTTTGATTTTTGATTTTGAATTTATGTTTTGATATTTGTTAAATTATTTTATATTTTAAATTTTTTTGTTTTGGGTTAATTAGATATTAGACATTAGTAAAACATAATTATTAACTCTTAATCCAGTCAAAATTGAATTAAAATTCGTTGACTGTTAAATTTTAATAGTTCCGTCCAATTCGGACTAAATGTGATCCGTTTTTATTTGTGAGGGACTGAATAATTCAAAAGATAATGTTTTGGACCAAAATCATAAAATCGTCCTATGTTTAGGACCAAAAATGACCTTTACTCATTTAATTAAGATTCGTAAAACAGTGGCGGAAAGTAATCCGCCATTAGATCAATGGCGGAAAATCCACCACTAATATTAATTTTTTTAAAATATTTATATAGCTTATTTTAAAAATAATTTATAGTTCCGGAATAAATCCGCCACTGGTGTGGGTAAATTAAAATCCGCCACTATTCCGTGAATATTCCGCCACTAAATATTCTAGCAGATTATCCGCCACTATTATTGGCTGATTATTTCCGCCACTATTATTGCCGGATTATTTCCGCCACTAATATAGATAATTTTTGTAGTGTTTTTTTTTATTTTATCAATTTGTCATTCTCAAAACTACTAAAAAGAAAACGTTGATTATTGAGTAAATTAAAATTCAAAAATTAATATTTAATTTCTAAAGTTAGGAGCATTTATAATTTAACCAACTTTATTATTTAATGACTATTATTCCAAAAAATATGTACTTACCATCGTTCTCGTAATAGATGCACACTTGGATAATGACATGAGATTTTAAAAAATACTCCTTCCATCCTATAAAAATATGGACAATGGGTATAACACGATAATTAAGATAAAATTGGTAAAGCAAGAGAGAGAAGAAAAATGATATGGTAAAGTAAGAGAGATGAGGAGAACAGAAAAATAATTTTTTACGTGTTAAGTGAGTTAAGTGAAATGAGAAAATATTATATGTATTTATATTAATGTAAAAGATATTTTTTTTATAAAAAAATGTGATAGTTTGGGTGGAATAAACGAAAAAGAAAATTGTCACAGTTGGACCAAGAGAGTATTAATAGATTTGATAGTTCCCATCCGAGTAGAAGAACGAAAATTTTTAAATAAAAAATGAAACAATGCTTATAAATGGAGTGCGGCGGTTATATAAAAAAACGTAATTATTGGTGTGTAATTCCAGCAATCAACAATGGTGGAGCTCAGTTTTATGCTGGGGATTTTAGGTATCAAATCACAACCCGAATTCATACTAACAGCCAAACACAAATCTCGTAGGAGTATTAATTACTTTTCATCTCTGTTTTTTTTTTCTCAGGTAACATCTCCGCGTTTCTAATACTGCTTTCGCCTATGTAAGTTCAGTTTTCAATCTCGTAACATCAATTGGAATATCTTCAATTGGCGATTCCGATTGGTATTTTTTTTTGCAGAGGAACATTCGCGAGGATAGTGAAAAAGCGATCGACGGAAGATTTCTCGAGCTTCCCATACATATGTATGGTGTTGAATGCATCGCTGTGGACTTACTACGGAATCATCAAACCAGATGCGTTTCTCGTAGCTACAGTTAATGGATCTGGCATCGTTATATCCACCGTCTACCTCTTTCTCTATCTCGCATTTGCTCCTCCTAAGATCAGGGTAAATTCAATTTCGTTGTTTGATATTTTGGATTTTCTGAGTTCTGCACACAAAGTGTTTGATGAAATGCTTACTGAAACAAAAAATTGCAATATCAATATGAGTGGTTTTCAGGCGAGGACGGCGGCGATAGCGGCGGTGATGGATATAGGGTGTGTGGTGGTGGCGATTTGGGTGAGTAGGTTTGAATTGGAGGGAGAATCAAGCATCAATTTCACTGGGTTTCTGTGTGCGTGTTTTAACATTCTTCGATACGCTTCGCCTTTGTCTATCATGGTATGAAATTAGCTACTGTTTTACTCATTTTTCATATGTTTGCATAAGTAAAAATAGTCTATGCTAATTTTATGTACTCCATTATTGTGCAATCAAAGATAAATATTTTATTCCTCATTTTTTTAAATCAATCGTGATCGCGACATAAGAAAAGGACAAATTGGAATGTGTAGTGCTGACATAGATGAACTTTAGAAAATTAGTTTATAGAGTTTAAATGTAAGACTTTTCTTTCTCTAATTAGATTTTTTTTGTTACGTACCCCCTTTCCCACTCAAGATCTTGCACATTCTTGAATGCCACATGATTCTAGAAAGTGTTATTAGATAGAGCAAGTAGAGATAAATATATAGTTGAATATTTTAATAATAGAAGATGAAAGAGGAAAGAGTGATTACTTTACAAATATAGAAAGTTGACATTTTGGGTGACACAAACTAGAAAAGAAATGTGGACATCTTGAATTGAGATAAAAGGATTATGAAATAGTATATCTATTTTTTTACTGAACTTGATCATTTTCATTTTCGAATACCTAACTTTCCTCTGTTACTTTCTTAGATGCCAACAGAAATTTCCATGGATAATAATACTTCTATAGGGTCGTATTATATACTACCAAACTAGTTTTAAACACTAAGAATCAAACACATAATTATAAAATAATGTAGAGTCTATTATAATTGTATTTGTAGTTCATTAAATAGAATTCAAAGATTTAAAAACAATAACTTCATCTGACGCAATTTATAAATCCAATGTTCATTATAAGTTTGTTATTAATTTATTATAATGAACTTCGAGTGATCTTATAATGATGTTCGTTGTTTAGCGTTTAAGACCGGTTTGATATTGATTATAGTCCTACTCCTATATGCAAAACATCATAACAAAAACAAATGGAGTAAACATATATAAGGGCTAGATCTGATTCTGCAATAAAACTTCACTATATTTATATATTTATTTTTCAGAGACAAGTGGTGATAACTAAGAGTGTAGAATACATGCCACTCTTGCTTTCAATTTGTCTATGCGCCAATGGACTCACCTGGGCTACTTACGCGATGCTAGTTCGTGACATTTTTCTCCTTGTAAGTCTCCTATTTGCTTTACTTTATTTTATATTGCCCTCTCAAATTACATTTCTCTCGATAACGTGCTTCCAAAAAACTTAGATTATCACACCTTCATTAGTTATGGATTAATCATAATCTCTGACCCTAACTATTTTAAAAAATTATTCTTATCCTATGTTTAGATTCTTATATTTTTAAAATTTTTGATTTATCCAATGACGGAGTTATGAATCACTTTACCCAAATCATAGACATTCTAAATGCAGTTTTATATTGAAAATACAGTGACTTAGTTAGAGGCATTATGATTTTACCATAATCTAAATTTAAATGTAATTTTATACTCCCTCCGTCTCATAGTAGATGTCACACTTAGAAAATGACACAAAATTTTAGAAGATGTTATTTTGTGTGTTAAGTGGTAAGAGAAAATATAATTTTACAATTGATGTGAGAATGGTTTTTTTCTAAAAGAGGAAATGTGACCTTTTTTGTTGGACAAACTAAAAAGGAAAGTTTGACATCTACTATGGAATGAAGGGAGTATTATTTTTTATTTTTATTAATCATTTAATTTGTAGTAGTTTATGTTTAGTCATTCCTTATTTACTAGGATTGCTATAAAATTTGATTTTTTAATTTTGAAAATAAATCTAATCTAATCTATTTTGATAGATTTGTATTAGGATTTCTTATTCCATTTGCTTATATATAGAATTGGTAGCTGTTTTACTCATCTCTCGATTTTTTTTTCTTTATATTCTCTTCTCCGCTTCTTCTTCTTTCTCCTTGTTAGAAAGAAAAGTTTTCATACATAATTCCTTTTCTTCAGCCCAAGTAGTAGTATTAGATAAATTAATTTAAGATTAACTTATTTTTAAATTATAGATTACCTTTCTCTATTTCATTAAAATCTATTATTATATTAACGTTAGTGTCCTCATACTGACCAAATCCTATTCACCTATTTCATAAAAATTCTACAATTATGTTAACATAAAGGTGCTCATTTTGAGCACATTATATTCACCTATTTCATAAATAAAATCCCTAGTTCTTGTTTTTCAAACTTTGCTTTCAAAAAGAATTAAGTTTCTTCACAGTAACTATTGCAACTAATAATCTTTTTAGGAGCATTACTTTATGCTCTCAAAAACCATAAAAAAGAAAATTATAGTATATAACCTAAAACAAGGATAAAAGAAAACCATTGATGATCACAATTTCGTTTTTAAAGAAAAAATAAAGAAAATATAATGCTTAAATGTTAGTTAAATTAGTGCCAACCCTCATGCTATACACGATTCATTTTTTTTTTCGTTGTATTAATTTCATATTTTCAATTAATCAAAGAGCATAAGAAATATCATTATGTAGACTTTAAAAATCACAATTACTTAATAACAAAATTTATTAGATAACTATCGATAAACATAAAATAAAAATAAGTTTAGAATTAATAGTAACTCTTGTTCATTACAAAACTTTTAAATCTCTACTACAAAGGCAACAAAACACACTTTTTAACAACTAAGTATTAGTCACAACATATACAGTTGAGTACCGAAACACCATGAATTGAAATAATTGTCATTTGAAATTTAAGATTGGTTTTGCAATATTGTTTTTTACTAGTAAGAAATTTCTAATCAATTTGTTATAATGATCTTCGGTATAACTGTAATGCTTTTTTAATTAATATTTATATTTATCTTATTTTGTGTACATGTACATGACACAATAATTACAATAAATTAATTTATATAAACACATATTTGGTTTTCACATGAGGTAAAATTAAAAAAAAAAGTTAATTTAAATAACCCGTGATACAAAATAAATTAGATTTTGTCGAATTATTGGAATAAATTAGATTTGAAAAATATGGGAATTATATTTTTATGGAAAATTTTGAGAAGTTATAATAATATTTAGTATTTTTTGATATTATAAAAGTTTGTATTAATTTAAATAAAGAATTTAACTACGAATAATTAGTCAATACTCAATAGATTGAAGTATATTGGCCTGGTGGGACAGTTCTTATAATCCTAACTAATTAGCAATAATTAGGAGTATATTTGACTTATATCTATCTAAAATAGCATTAGGATATTATTTGTGAAAACATTAAATATAAATTATGAATGAAAATAAAGGCATTATAGCATAACGACATTTTGTCAAAAAATAATTTTCCAAATATAAATTACGGTGAAGAAAGACACTCGTTAATTATTGCTAGATTATGTAATGCGTGACATAAACAAGTTTTTTCAATGTTGAGATTTTTTTAGAATGAAAACTTACGTTGAGATTTTTTTAGTTTGACAAATACTAAATTTTGGACACCAATTGTGATTTAATTTACCCATTGATTTAATTTCGTTTGGCTGATTAACTTCACATTGTTTTTTACTTCGGCGTAGTTCTTCTCTATATGGAAATTGTGATTACAAAGAGAATATAGCATAATGTGTTGTACATAAATATATGAAGGTACCGCATAGCATGGGGTTTTTACTTGGAGTATCACAGTTAGTACTCTATGCTATGTATAGACAAGCAAAGTCATCAAATAATGCAATTGGAATTGGTGATTTGGAAGAGAGATGTGAACATCACCAACAACTCCTTGTTCCATCTCTACATTGATTATTCATGTGTACTAAAATTTTATGCTGTCCAAATATGGAGCAACTAATTTCACTAGTAGTGCAATGATTTACAGTATGTGTTTTTTATTTTTACTATAAAAATTAGTTTTTACGTTAATAAACCCATGTATATTGCTAGATGTTCAAATGAACAACCATTGCTTGAATTTCTTAAGCATTAAAAATTCATTTAATCTCACTATAATACAACGCCTTTATATGTTATCTGCATTAGTTTAAGTGTTTTTATTTTTATTGTTTAAATGGCTACTAAACTAATCGTTTTAAATTGGTTACTAAATTTTAATTTATTTCAAATTAATTACTAAACTTTATAATCATTTATGGTTAATTCAATTTTTTTCCTTAAGCTTTATAATCATTTAAAGTTTATATCATTTTTTTACTTAATTCTATTCCATGTGGCAATTAAAATGCCACATAGATTTTCCTTTTAATCACACCTATATTATACTAATATTTAGAGCATCTGGAATGGCGGACTTCCGCGCGGAATTCCCACGAACGTCCAGGAATTCCTTCACGGAAGTCCGCCATTAGGCGTGCCCGCCACGGATACGGAATTGGGTTGAGGACGTCGCAGGTCCGCGGCGTTAAGCGGAATTCCGCGAGGACGTCCGCCATTGCATCGACTCCCGCAGAATTTCGTTTTATTTCATTTTTTTTGGTAATGTCTATATATACCGCTCGTTGAACTTCGTTTCATTTCGCACCACTTGTTTTAACAAGTTTCTCTCTCTCTAAATTTCTTTTATATAATAGTAATGGCTGGTAGTGGTAGTGGTAGTGGTAGTGGCCATCATGAAGACGTAATGGCTCCGATTTGGGCACGTGTGCGGGAGGCCGCGACAAGAGAGGAACAAGGGGCCTCGGCGCCGGCGGTGCCTTGACCCATCCACCGTCGCACATAGTACCCCGCGACCACCTCGCTGCCCACCGTTGGTTGTACGAGGACTACTTTGCGCCGGAGCCACGGTTTGGGGAGACCCTATTCCGGCGACGGTTTAGGATGCAACGGCCGCTGTTTATGCGTATCGTTGGCGCTTTGGAGCGCCGATACGGGTATTTCAGGGTGCGGGAGGATGCAGCGGGTAAACCCGGCCACACACCGATTCAGAAGTGCACTGCCGCACTCAGGCAGTTGGCGTACGGAGGTGCGGCGGGCATGTTCGACGAGTACCTCCACATCGGCGAGTCGACTGCCCGCGACTGCCTGAAGTATTTTTGTCAGGGCGTTAGGGAGATATTCGGGGATAGGTATCTTCGGAAGCCTACCCCCGAAGATTGTCAGGCTCTGCTGGATATGCACGGGGCTCAGCACGGCTTCCCGGGGATGCTGGGCAGCATAGATTGTATGCACTGGGAATGGAAGAACTGCCACGCTGCATGGAAAGGGATGTACACTACCAGTTTCAAGGCCAAGAATCCCACGATGATCCTTGAAGCGGTAGCTTACTACCGGTTGTGGATATGGTATGCCTATTTTGGAGTAGCCGGGTCGAACAACGACATCAACGTCCTCCAGTCGTCGCCCCTTTTCAACAACCAGTGCATGGGCGTCGGTCCGGCTGTCAACTTCGTCGCCAACGGCAACCAGCACAACATGGGCTATTATTTGGCGGATGGGATATACCCGATGTTGCCCGTCTTTGTGAAGACGATCAGATGCCCAACGGATGCGAAGAAGGTATACTTTGTGCAACGTCAGGAGGCAGCGCGCAAGGATGTGGAGCGGGCATTTGGTGTGCTCCAGGCTCGATGGGCGGCAGTGAAGGGTCCATCACGGCTGTGGTACGTTGACAGCGTCGCCGACATCATGTACGCATATATTATCATGCACAACATGATCGTCGAAGATAAAGGTCCAGCACTGACCGATTGGGCCAATGATGATGTTGATGCTGCGGGTCCAATCCACAGCGTGGCCACTAGCAATGTACGCATGGGGATTCCCCATGACGACGTCGATCGAGTCTGTGCATTTGTCGACATGCGCCAAAAACAAGCCCACGTTCGACTCCAGAACAATATTATTGAAGAAGTGTGGCAGCGTATGGGTCTTCGTTGATGTAGTTTTTAATTATTGAAATGTATTTTTTTTATTTGGTGAAATGTATTTTTCTTATTTTAATGGTATTTTTTCCTTATTTTCGTCGAAATTTTAATTACGTAAATTGTTTACTTCCGAAAATTATTGAATTTGTGAATTTGTGATTTTTTTTAATGTGGGAATTCCGTCGGGAATTCCGCAGGGGAATTCTGCCACTGTGTAGTGGGAAGTCCGTATGACGTGGCAGTGCAGTGGGAAGTTCTTATGACGTGCCAGAAGGTGTTTTTGGGAATTTCGCGGGGGAATTCCGCCGGGACATCCGCACCACTTCGGATGCCCTTACATACTTATCCCAATTACAGGATTCCGGAAGATGACCTAAACTCAAACAATATTTGAACTAACCCAAACACATCAATAAACTCAGTAGAAGATGGTGACCTAATTCATTAGCTTCTAGTATCGTTTTATTCATACACAATCTGAAGCTGAAATTGAAAGACTCATTTTTTCTTGCTTGTGGGGAACATATTTTCATTTTCGTAAGATCATCTTGCTGGGAATTGGGAGCTTCTCATTTGCGAAAATTCTTTCAGAATTGATCAAAGCTTTCATTTGCTGAAGCTTATTTAGGAAGTTGGAAATAAATTTCTTTTGCAAATTACTCTTTCGCTCAATTTGTCCAATGATGGTGGAAATATTATATAAGGTGTGATTAATTAAATGCCACATGGCATATAATTAAGTAAAAAATAATTTAATCACACCTTAAATGTATTACTCCATCCGTTCCTGAAAATTGGTCATATTTCATTTTCTGCATTCGTTTTAAAAAAATGATAATAAATAGCTAAAGTGGAGAGATGGTAAAGTAAGAGAGAGAATAACATAGATGAGAGTCTTCTTTACATTATTCTCACTTATTTTACCCTCTCTCCACTTTAACTATTTATTATCATTTTTTAAAAACGAGTGCAAAAATGAAATGTGATAAATTTTCAGGGACGGATTGAGTATAAAGTATGGAGTTCAGTGATTAATTTAGAACCAATCAAAGTTTAATAACCAATTTCATACAATTATGATACTCCCCCAGTCACACAAGAATATGTACTATTTCCTTTTTAGTCCATCCCACAAGAATATGCAGCTTCTAATTTTGAAAACTCTTTTTTCTCTAATGAGGTGAGACTCATTCTCCACTAACTTTAATTACTTTTTGTCTCTACCTCTCTATTACTTTACTAATTTTATATTAAAACCCGTCCCGGCCCAAAGTGCTTATTATTGAGAAATTAGAGTTTTAGTTGGTTGGAAAGTGGCATGATTTTGTTAAAAATTTTATTGTAATAAACAAGATATATAGTAATTCGACATATTTTTCAGAGAGGTGTTTTGAGGGCATCTATACATATATAAAAAAAGAGCTTTGGCCATTATTTTAAATACTTATAAGTTTTGGACAAGATTTTAAATACTCATGCAATTATTTTGAATACTTATATAATAGGTGGCAGTTTCAAAAGAAGACCTTATTCTTAATATATGAATTTTATGTTATTGCAGTTACAATATATATTGAAAGACGTTTCAGGAGTAAATTAAATAATGATTAATTTCCTATTAAATAATTAGAAGTTCACCAATGGAAATAGGAATCTAAATTCACGTTTCATTTTAGAAAATAACTACTCTTAATATCAAATTTTAGATAATGTCAAACACAGACGAAATTTAAGCTAAAAGTCTTGTCACCCTTTAACAAGAAATTAATTATTAGAGCAGATCATGGTTTATCATCTAATTTGCTTTATTTCTTAATATCAAATTTTAGATAATGTCAAACACAGACGAAATTTAAGCTAAAAGTCTTGTCACCCTTCAACAAGAAATTAATTATTAGAGCAGATCATGGTTTATCATCTAATTTGCTTTATTTCTAACTTTTGTCATTCACAGTTATTCGATGAATTTAAATTACACAACGAGTTTAAATATGTTTTTAACCTTCACAAAAGTTTGCAAGTGGTGTCACAATATGCTTACTGTTACTACTAATTAAATTCTTTTAATCTTTATCAAACCATTAAATATAATAACTATTGCAATACATCCTTAATTCTCTTTATAGCACCCAATTTAATAAGCCAAAAACCGATTGGAACCAAACATTAATAATATTTTTGTAGATTTTGGTATTGGGAAATGTAGAAATTAATGAACTAAAAATATCGAACTGAATTTGAGAGAATGAACATCTTTATTGATCATTCAAGTCGTGTGTTTACAACTCCAAACACTAGCTATTTATAGAAGAAGCCATCTTAAGTAACTTATAACTAATATTCTTTATTCACATTTGCTGAGTCATTGCTGACTCACGGCTGACTAGGCTCCAGCTATGTGACAGCTGGACGCGGGCATTACTCATGTACGAGCTTCTTCATCCATGCACCCGCACTTTTCTTCCATGCATACGCTTTGCTATCTTCAATATGCCCCGTCGAGATGGACTATACAAACTATTGAAGTTCATCTTGTCAAGTATAGATTGAAAGGCCGTATCTCCCAGTGGTTTGGTAAATATGTCTGCAATTTGAAGATTATTCCTGACATGTAAGGGCTTGATAACGCCTTGACGAAACCTTTCTCTAACCGTGTGACAATCAATTTCTATATGCTTCGTTCTTTCATGAAAAACTGGGTTTGAGCATATGTGAATTGCCGATTAGTTGTCACAATATAGAGGTACTGCTCTTTCTGTCTTTACTCCAAATTCTTCAAGCAAAGTTTTAGCCCACACAACTTCACAAGTTGCCTGCGCCATTGCTCGATACTCTGCCTTGGCTGAAGATCTAGAGACTGTATTTTGCTTCTTAGCTTTCCATGAAAACAAAGAGTTGCCAAGGAACAAACAATATCCAGTCATAGACTTCCTTGTATCCGGGCACGCTGCCCAATCTGCATCTGAAAAGATGCTTAACACAGGCTTACTGCTGCTAGAGTAGAAGAGTCCATGACCTGGGGTTCTTTGCAGATATCTTAGAACTTTCTCAGCCGCATGCCAATGATCTATACATGGTTTTGAAACATATTGGCTTAATTTGTGCACGGCATAAGTGATGTCTCGTCTAGTAATGCACAAATATAGAAGTCTTCCAATCAATCTTCTATATTTAGATGGATCATCTAACAAAGCTCCAGATTCTAGTTGTAATTTCTTCATGGGATCCATAGATGTTGTTGATGGTTTGCATCCCAGAAGCCCTTCATCATTGATTAAATCCATAGCATATTTCCTTTGTGATATTTGGATTGCCTTTTTATTCCTTGCAATCTCAATGCCTAGAAAATACTTGGGCACTCCCAAGTCTTTGAACTTGAAATGCTTTGACAGAAATTCCTTGAAGCTTTCAGTCATCTGAGGATTTGTGGTTGCCACCAAAATATCATCCATATAGACTACTATGCCAAAGAAACCTGTTGTATTACTCTTGTAGAAGAATGAATGGTCAGAGGTTGATTGTTGTAGTCCAAAGTCTCTCAGAACTTCTGATAATTTGAGGTACCACTGCCTAGAGGCTTGTTTGAGTCCATATAGGGATTTCTTTAGTTTACAGACTAGTGTTGAGTCATGAGTGGCCCCTTCAACAACAAGTCTGTCAACCTCAAGGCCTGGTGGAGTAGTCATGTATATCTCTTCTTCTAGATCACCATATAGGAAAGCATTGTTGACATCTAAATGGCTAAGTGACCAGCCATAAATGGCACCTAAAGCAAGCATCATCTTTACTGTTGTGAGTTTGGCAACATGAGATAATGTATCCAAAAAATCGATACCCACAAGTTGTGTGAAGCCCTTGGCCACAAGCCTAGCTTTGAATCTCTCCACAGTGGCATCTGCATGATATTTAACCTTGTAGATCCATTTGCAATCAATAGGGAACTTTCCTGGTTGCAGCACAGTGATGTTCCAGGTATTATTTCTGATCAAGGCTGACAACTCATCTTGCATAGCCAACTGCCACTCTTTGATCACAGAGGCTTGTGTATATGTGTGGGGTTCATATATAGCAGACATGGTGATGATGTATTTAAGGTACACGGGAGATAGATTGGACAAGCTGAAGTAAGAAGAGATGGGATAGAGGGAGGAAGAAGCAACAGAGTTGCAGATATAATCAGTTAAGTGTGTAGGAGATTTTGTGATTCTGCCAGATTTTGTAATAGTGGGAGTAGAGGGTTTAGAATGAGGATAAGTTACAGAAATTGGAGTAGGTGAGTGTATAGGTGTGGATGTAGTAGAAGAGGTGGAGGGATGAGGGGCTGCTCTTTGTGGATTAGGATCAGGAAATTTGGAAGATGGAAGATGAGCCAGAGGAAAGATATCTTCATGAAATACCACATTCCTGGAGATTATCTCTTGCATGTTGTCTAAATTGAGAAGTTTATATCCCTTGAAACCAGTAGGGTATCCCAACAAGACACACTTAGTTTCTCGGGGAGAGAACTTGTCTCTGTCTCTATGCAATGTCTCTATGCAATGTAGAAGCATAGCAGAGACAACCTATAATTCTCAAATGAGAGTATGAAGGGGGTTTGTCAAAAAGCATATGGAATGGTGTGAGATTATTAGGAAGAACTGAGGAGGGAGTTCTGTTTATCAGATATGATGCACCAAGGATGCAATCCCCCCAGAATTGAATAGGTAAATGGGATTGAAACAGCAAGCTCCTAGCAACATATAATAGATGCTTATGTTTCCTTTCAACTCTAGCATTTTGTTGGGGAGTTTCAACACAAGAATGTTGAACAACAGTTCCAAAAGAAGAGTATAAGGAAGACAAATTGAACTCTGGGGCATTATCAAATCTGATGGCTTTGATATTTTTACTGAACTGTGTGAGTACAGTATTGAAAAACCGAGTTAGGATAGGTTTGACATCTGATTTGTTTTGCATGAGAAAAGTCCAAACAAATCTGGAATG
The DNA here is from genome assembly GCF_004379255.2 of Salvia splendens. Lineage (NCBI taxonomy): Eukaryota > Viridiplantae > Streptophyta > Magnoliopsida > Lamiales > Lamiaceae > Salvia > Salvia splendens. Next base: position 18,112,370 of record NC_056039.1, read on the forward strand.
ATCATCAACAATGGTGAGAAAGTATTTATATCCTTGGTGTGTGTTTGGAGAGAAAGAGCCCCAGACATCACAGTGAATAAGATCAAATGAGTGTTTAGCAACATTATCAGAAATTTGAAATGGCAGATGTTGCTGTTTTGCAAGAGGACATATATCACACAATGAATGAATTTTATTTGAGAATGATAGAGTTTCTGACATAGTTTTCAGCTTGCTAAAAGATAAATGTCCTAATCTCTTATGCCAAACATCAATGTTAACAACTGAATTGACATAAGAAGAATGTGGAACAGATAAAGGTGAAGAAATGGGAATTGAAGGAGCAGAAGGACCTTGGGTTACACCTTGCTCAGGACTCACATCTAGTGTGTATAGTTTTCCCAATTTTCTACCCTTCCCAATCACAATGGCCTGAGAAGCTTCCTTGATTTGAATGGAATTATGAGTTAAGGTCACATTGCAAGACAAGGAACTGGTTAAAGAGCTGATGGAGATCAGATTAAATGAGAAAGATGGAACAAACAATACAGAATGGAGAGTGATATTAGGCGTTAGGCAGATAGTTCCTATGTGAGTTATAGGTGCAGTGGCTCCATTTGGAAGTTTGACAGAGACATTTTGGACAGGTTATGCTGACTTGAATAGAGATAAATTGCAACAAACATGATGCGTTGCTCCTGTATCTAGGAGCCAAATAGGTGAAGGCATAGATACATTAGCTACAAGATGATGATATAGAGTAGTACCTGTGAAATGAGGAGAGTGAGATTGTATAGGAGATGAAGTTTGTTGTGAGGCTGATGGAGGAATGGAAGGAGATCCAGTGGCAAGTTGACTTTGCAGCAGAGTTATCCGCTGTTGGCACTGATCAAATGTAGGCATTGCTGATGGAGTAGAGGATTTATCACTGGAATCAGGTAGACTATCATCCACAAAATTAACAGATTTAGGAGCAGCATAGTTTCTTCAGTTAGAACTTGGTTTGAACTTTCCTTTGCCAAAAGTTGGTGGAAAACCGTGGAGAGAGAAACATTTATCAACCGTGTGGTTTGTTTTTCAACAGTGAGAGCACAATCTACCTCGATTGAAGGCAGCATTGGTTGAATAAGGCTGTTCACTTGAAGACGGTGGCAGAGCATGAGTGTATTTTGGAGTATGAATGCCACCTATAGTGCGCTGCCTTTCTTCTTGGAGAACTAATGAGAAAGCTTTTAGACAAGGTAGGTAGAGGAACCATTGATAATATGTGAGAACGGATCTGAGAATAAGAGGAGTTTAATCCGATCAAAAATTGCATGACACATTTTGCTTCCTGGTGAATGTGCCATTTTGTAGCATTCTGGCACCTGCAGGTTGTGCAAACACACCATGAGAGTGGTTGAGTATGCTTAGAGCATCCACAACCGTGCTCTTGCCAACGAGCACGGTTGTGGGCCCGGCCACACTTTTTCTGCCTACTCTTAGGCAAGAGCACAACACCCACATCTGTGCTCTTCCGCAAGAACGAGCACAAGGGTCCTACCATTCCATTATTCAATTTAAATAAAAACATTTCCATAAAATTAAAATACATTAAAAATACATGGAATAATATTACAAAATACATTAAAATTTAAAAATTACAGAATTACATAATTAAAATCCTAAAAAATAAAAATTACATAATTAAAATCCTAAAAATTAAAAATTACATAATTAAACTCCTACAAATTAAAAATTACATAATTAAACAACTAAAATTAAAAAAACCCACTACTCGTGGCCGAATTTCGCCCAAATGGATGATGAATGTGTGTATTTATAGATGATTTTGGGATTAATTTTTTTTAAAAAAAATTCAAAAAAAAAATTCAAAAAAATGGTAATAAAATCTGTATATTTTTGGGAATCCGAAAATATTTTTTTTTTTAGTTTTTGGTATTATTTTTTATTTAAAAAAAAAAGAAAAAAAAATGTCAACGGCCAATAGAAACGCGTCACGTCACCCTGCTCGCTGGCACGGACGTGCTCTTAGCTAAGAGCACGTCCGTACCAGCGGCGGACAACCATGTCCTTGCCAGCGGCAAGGACGGACGGACGGCGTGTTGCCACCGTTGTGGATGCTCTTTTACTCATCCCAAACTATCCGGAGATTGGTGAAGTAGTTGTTGATGTCATCATCTCCTTGAGTCAGAGACATGATTCTCTGCTTGAGTTGATAGATGCGAGCTGAATCGCATTGTGAAAAACGATCACGTAGATCTAACCAAATTTCTTTCGCATCATCGAGATACATGATGCTAGAACATATTTTAGGTGATAAGGAGTTCCTGATCCATGAAACTACCATGCTGTTGCAACGAATCCAAGCATGATATAGAAGATCATCATCCTGTGGCTTCAACAATGTGCCATTGACGAACAACAACTTGTTCTTTGCTAAGAGTGCGGTAGACATAGATCGACTCCAATTGATGTAATTGGAGCCTTCAAGGACTTGAGAGAATAGTTGAAGGCCAGGATTGTCGCTTGGATGAAAATAATACGGACTAGAGAAGTCCTCCGCTGGTTGGATCTGGTTGGCACCACCGCCACCATGCTGAGCCATTGGAGAAGAAGTAAATCGGAGAAATGTAGCGGAATTTGGAAAGGATTTCACTGATACCATGTAGAAATAAATGAACTAAAAATATCGAACTGAATTTGAGAGAATGAAGATCTTTATTGATCATTCAAGACGTGTGTTTATAACTCCAAACACTAGCTATTTATAGAAGAAGCTAATTAACATCTTAACTAACTTATAACTAACATTCTTTATTCACATTTGCTGAGTCATTGCTGACTCACGGCTGACTAGGCTCCAGCTATGTGATAGCTGAACGCGGGCATTACTCATGTACGAGCTTCTTCATCCATGCACCCGCACTTTTCTTCCATGCATACGCTTTGCTATCTTCAACAGGGAATTTAAAAAGGTTTTCTTTTGGTCTTATGTTTAATGGAGAAAATGAAAGGATTTGGAAGAGCCTGTAACACCCTGAGTTTTTGTGCATTAGTTTTGGAGTATAAAAAAAAATTTGGACGAAAAGACAATAGGAATTAAAGTGCGAGGAATTTCAAATTTTATGAACTACAATTGTTGGAAAAAGGGAATGCCAAGAATTTCATGGGAATAATGGAAGCTACTTTTCACCTATGGGACTACACCTTGCATAATTGGAATGCTTTGGTACATGTGTTATGTAACTAAGGAAGAGTGGATTCCTACTTTACAAAGTCTAGTTTGTATAGGGAGACAAATTAAGAAAAATACAATTGATGGAGGGAAGTTAATCTAGAAGGAGATCTCTTCCATGTTCCTCTCGATTCCTTCTCCAAGAAGGGCCAACTGTACCCGCAAGAATAAGCACCAAGAGGGGTTAGGAAATTTTTCAACCAAAATCTTAGGCTTGGGAACTTTATCAAAATAGTAAGAATGTGAAGTTGTGATGGACTATTCATGACATAGGGACAAGGAGCATGATCTCCCAAATCTTCCCAGAAAGGGGATGAAGATAAAGAGGTTGGAAAAGGTGAGCTTAGGCACAAACCATAAGAGGATAGCTCCTGCAGGAGCAAGACCCTAGGAGACCAAAAAGTTGCATAACCTCCAATGATTTCACCAATTTGGCAAGAGGGCTTTTGTCATGGAAGGAAACCATAGCTCATTAAGAAGCCAAAACTAGTGGCTATATAAAGGACCGTCTCCCCCTTCTCCCACCACACTCCAACACCCTCAAGGTTTCGAAAATCAGGAGAGGCAGTGGCAGTTCCACAGACAGCAAGTTAACCAAAATACTCCCCTCTGCATCATAATACAACCTCATGCTCAAGAACTTAGACTTATCAAAGGATTCCCACACCATAGTACACGATGATGCTCAACAATCAAATTATCACGTAGCAAATCAGGGCTGCCTAAACTAAGTAGAGGGGCTGTCCGGCGACGACGCTGCAGTAGAGACAGCGGCGGCGGTGGTGCTGTTGCGTCGGATTAAGGAGACGAGCAGCAACCGATAACAGACATTCCGACGCCAATGTCTGCTGGGGAGTTCCGAAATAGAGCTCGGATTCCCGATTTTGAGGTGGGTTGGATCGGAGATAGGAAAAGAGGAGTTGTTGCTTGGGTTTTCCTTTCGTTTGCAATTAAATTGGGAGAAAAGGAGAAAAGAAGAGACGGCCGACGACGGCGCCACCGATGGAGAAGGAGAGAGTGACAAGCTGTAGGCCTTTCATCCCTATTTGGGAATTTGAAATTTTGAGAGAGAGGGAGAGTGTTAAATTCTCTAAATTCTGTCCCACATCAACTTGGTGAATATCCCATCTAATCTATATAAGTGTGGATAACCCTTCCCCTTATGAGGCCTTTTAAGGGTGAGTGGCCCATTTCTAATATGGTATCAGAGCGGGCCCAAGTCGATGATGGTTTTCTCTTTATCTCTTATCTACCTCACGAGTGGAAGACCGTTGTCCTTTCCTGCCCACATCGATGATGGTTTCTCTTGCATTGCCTACCCACGTGATGGAAGACCGATGTCCTTTCCAGCCCACACGTGAGGGGGCGTGTTAAATTCTCTAAATTCTGTCCCACATCGACTTGGTGAAGATCCCATCTAATCTATATAAGTGTGAATAACCCTCCCCCTTATGAGGCCTTTTAAGGGGTGAGTGACCCATTTCTAATAGAGAGCTGAGAGACAGCCAGCGCTGGTGGAGCTCTGACGAATCTCGACGGCGGGTGTGAGTCGCCGGAAGGAGTGAGGAAGGTTGGAGGTAAGGCTCCGCTACTGTGCTTGCTTCAATTAGGGATTTTTTGAGACTGGAAGGTGAAATGAGGGAGAAAACCGATGGTGGAGGAAGAATGAGAGATTTCGAAAAAAAGGATTAAATTCGCAGGCCTTTCGGATTCTCTTCGTTGACCTTTCGAAATATGGGATCGTGGCATGCGAATTTTTCGGTGATCGGAATTTTCGAATTTTTATCAATTTCATCTTCTTTTTTCTTAGAGCATCCACAGTGGTGCGGAATTCCAGGGGGAATCCCAAAAAACACCTCATGCCACGTCATAAGGAATTTCCACTGCACAGTGGCGGAATTCCCTGCGGAATTCCCACAATTAAAAAAAATTCACAAATTAAACAATTTCCGGAAGTAAACAATTTACGGAATTAAAATTTCGACGCGAATACGGAGAAAATGCAGCCACTTTATTTTTAAAAAAACATACTTCATTAAAAAAAGTACATAATTACGAAAAAAAAGTACATAAAAATAAAAACCGGCTTCTCACTCCTCGAATTCCTCGTCGCCAGTCCTCTCGAGGCAGGTGAATCGCTGTCATGGTGCTCCATTTTTGATTCACAAGAAATGTATTTTAGAGAGAGAGAAACTGGTTAATACAAGTGGCGCGAATGAAAAGAAGTTCAACGGGATGTATATATAAGAACCGAAAAAAATATTTAATGCATTAAATGGGAATTCCGCGCGGAATTCCGCGAGCGTCAACGCAATGGCGGACGTCCGCACGGAATTCCGGGGAACGCCACGGAACTGCGAATTCCTTCGCAGAATTCCGTATCCGTGCCTGGGACGCGCGTCCGCCATTGCGGATGCTCTTATTGTTTCTCTCCCAATAATTACGAATTGACCGAATTATCCCTTAATATTCTCACCACAATTTTTAATATTTTAACTCCAATTTATTAGCACTTAATTCTGCAAATGACCTCCTCCCCCTAACCCATATCAAAATTGGCAAATTAATGAATAATTATATAGGAAAAAAAAATATTATAACCAAGATTTTGATTTAATTTCATTCCTATCAAGACCAGAATTCACTCATCAAACCAATCTCAGCTCATTCTGATCAACACAAAACTAGAATGGAAGCAACAATCAGCCAGAGAAGGCCGACAAGAATCCCCAATCGAGATCCATCTCTTCCCGAAAATCAATCATCACTCTGTTCGACGCCCCCAATTTTCCTCCTCAAAACCTAAACCCCGAACCTGGATTTCCAGATCCGATTCCATCGCTGCACTTCCTGTTCTCGAAGTCGTATCTCACATGGAATCACGGATGGATGTCACAGAGAATCGGGTGGCCATTCACGACAGGTTCAGGCCGAGGCTGATGTGGGTGTTGATGGAAGCAGGGCTACACATGGTTGATGAATCCGCGAATTTCTGATGTTGAAGAATGCAGGAAAAACGCAGATCACGACACAAAGAATTTACGTGGTTCGATTTACTGAAGTAAATCTACGTCCACGGGAAGAAAAGAGGGCAGAGTTGTATTGCTTGATCTGTTCTCTACAGCTTACAAATACAAACTTGCTATATGGTGTTTTATCTATAGAGAGCTTAACCTTTTTCTATCTGATCTAAGTTCTATTTATACATTGAACTAAGATCGTGGCTTGCATCACCACTAATGATGGTTGTGGATGTCGTGGAGGTCCTGCATGTAGCGTAGGTCATGGCCTACGATCGTGGCCTGAGCTGACACCACGTGGTAGTGGGTGTGTTGGAAGTTGTGGAAATCCTGTATGGGTCCACTAACTCCTTGTTCGGTCGAATACTGAGACCGAACTGCTTTGGTTGCCGATCTGAGAGTAGAGCTTGATGCCGACCTGAGAGCAGAGCTTGATTGGTTGGCTTTTGCCGAGCTGTAGGCTGAGGCCGAACTCTTACTGAGACCGAACTGCTTTGGCTGCCGATCTGAGAGCTTGATGCCGACTTGAGAGCAGAGCTTGATTGGTTGGCCCTTACCGAGCTGTAGGCTGAGGCCGAACTCTTTGGTAATGCCGAACTCATACTCTTCCTTGGGCTTTGGGCTGATGGGCCGTCGGTGCTGTTGGGCTTGTTTAGTCCGTACCCCATCACTACCCCCCCCCGAAAGACGAAGTGAATCACTTCGGCGAAGCGAGTCACTTCGGCGTTCTGGATAAAGGTACGGGGGAGGCTGACGTCAGGGGACGTGCCTTGCACGTGACTGCATTAAATGCGACAGTAAAATCCGGCCGTTGAATCCCGAAAAGGTGGGATTCGAAACGGTGCGACGATTTTGAAATCTTCGCCGAATCTGATAAATACCTCCCTTCTTCATCATTGAAGCACTTTTGCGACTGCTTCTTCTGCACTCTATCTCCTTTGCGTAAAAATTTCCTTCCGCTTTCAAGAATATCTTCAGAATTTCTTCAGATTTTGCAAAGAGTAAGAACCATGTCTTCTTCTTCTTCTTCCGAGTTAGGTAGCGGTAGGAAAGGGGGTAAGGGGTCTTCTAGCCGGAAAGAGTCCGGAGAGAAGACTGTAGAATACTTTCACAGCGTCTTGAGTAAGGACACCGTGATATCTCTACACGAAAAATATCTTCTTCCCGGGGGGAAGGCGGTGGTTCCCGACGATGATCATAGGGCTAACGACCCGCCGGAGGGTTATGCCACCGTTTACGAAGCCTGCTTAGAATGCGGGCTTCGTTTCCCTCTTCCCCCACCTTTTGTAGAGCTTCTTGATTTTTTTCAACTCCCTTTAGGTCAGGTGACTCCGAATTCTTGGAGGCACTTGTCGGCTTTTGCTGCCGAACTCCGTAGGCTAGATAAGGATCTGTCTCTGCGGGCAATCCTTAATTTTTTCCAATTTAAAAGGAAGGGATCTTGGTTTTACTTGATCCCCTTACAGCCTTTTAGGGCATTCTGCAAAACCAAGTGGCCGAAATGGCAAAACCGTTTCTTTTTTTATAATAGGACTTCGGCTCCGGGCTTTCCTTGGAGAGGGCCGAAGTCCGCGATTCCCCATCCTCGGTTAGAACCGTTGGCCGAGCTCGAGGGCGAGCTCAATAAGATTCCTATGATTAGGAAACAATACTCGGAAACTGAGCTCGTCAAGGGCGACCTCGTGTTCAATATCTCGTCTTCGGACGAAGAAACTGAGGGTGAGGATTTCTTTTTTATGCTTTACTGCTTTAGCGGCGAAAACTAATCTTGCTTTCTTGCTTTTTGGCAGTGTACATGCTGAATAAGGCTATCCGAAAGTCCTCCGAGCTTGAGGAGCCGGAGAAAGAGAAGGCTACCAGCTCGGCGCCTGATGCCGAGAAGAATCCGAAGAGGCAAAAGATCTCTTCGGATCCAAAGAAGCCGGAGTCCACTTCGGCAAGTAGGAAGGGGAAGACCCAGAAGCCCCCGAGAGCGCCAGAGAAAGACGTGGTCTTGGCGCCTCCTTCGGAGCATATCTGTGAGCCATTTTTATGGCCCACGGACTTCGCCGAGGTGAATTGTCTTCTTGATTCTTTGGCTTTGCTTCTGTCCTGTATTTTTGGTGCCCTCTGTTGACTTTTTTCCTTATCCATTTTCAGAGGAACGATATGCTCTCCAAGCTCGTCGCCGTCGAACTCTCCAAAGCGTCCAACGACTATGCTGAGATGCAGAGGAAATTGGCGGCTGCTTGTCACCGGGCCGAGCAGGCTGAGGCAAACTTTGAGAAAGCCAGAGCTGCTAGGATTTCGGCTCAGGATGAAGCTCAGTTTGCCAAAAACCAGCTCGTCATCCAGCGAGAGCAGACGAAACGGAGGGATGCTGCCGCCGTGGTTGCCCAAGGAGAGGGTCTCCGTGCCTACACGGAGAAACTCTTTTTGAGCAGCCAGTTCTCGGCCTTTGTCGGTAGTCTGGTAAGGCTAATTACCGATAAGGGCGAGCAGGGGGCCGACGTCGTGCTGCCTCTGTACAGCCGAGAGATAGCAGCTCGGCTTCAGAATCTGCCGCTCCTTGAGGAGCTCGCTTCATCCTCGGTCCTGCTTTCTGCAGACCGAGTCCGGAGTTGTCGAGCTGATCGGGACGAGAACCTGGAGGCTATCTTTGCCTCCGTGGGACCCGTTTCACCCGCTTCGACTTACAACGGAGAGGGTGAGGCCGAGCCGCTGGAGCAGGAGGTCGGCGATAAGCAGGCCGATCAGGAGGCGCAGCAGATCGGCTATGGTGGCGCCGAGCAGGCTGGGGAGAGCAAGGAGGCAGAGGCTGAAGCTGAAGCAGATAAGGAGAAGGAAGCTGAACCTCACCGAGAAGGCGGAGACGAAGCTAGCGAAGTATGATTTCGTCTCCCTTCTCTTAGTTTAGTTTCTTCCTTTATGTAAAATGGCCTTGAAGCCCTCCTTGTATAGAAAAAATTTTTTCTTATGAATGAAAAAATTCTTCTTTCTGCTCTTGTGTCTTCGTATAGCCTTTCGTACTCTCTTACTCCTGTTGTGGTTTACTACCTGCTCGGTAAGCTGAAATGCCGAACTGACGTAGCTGCTTTGTATTCTTAACTCTCAAGGAGCTGGAGGTACTTCACTGGAAGCGGCTGTACTCTTCGGCTTTAGACGAAGCTGAGAAAAGAGCTATAGCTGACCAGATGAAGAATGACGAACTCTTGGCTCGTTCAATGAAGCTGGAGGCCGATAATAGGGACTTAGAGTCCGAAAAGAAGGATCTGGAGGCCGAGCTGAATACCGCCGTGGCTGAGAGGACTGCGTATGAGGATTTCATCAGCAGGCGCGGGGGAATGACCATCTCAGAAGTTCAGGAACGAGTTGACGAACTGTGGGAGGAATATCATGTACTCCGGAGGAACAATGCGCTGGAGAGCTCGGCTTGCCAACAAGTTGTGAAATCATTGCGGCGCTGGGCTTCTCGGTACGACATCGTTCTTTCCCGGCGTCCTCCAATCGAGAGATTCCTTAGGCATTTCCCGCCAACAGATGTTCATACTCCAGCTCAAACCCTTGATTCACTTGCTCAAAACCGTACTCCAAGTCAGCAACGAACTCTGGAACAGCCGGAAACGTCAAGACGAGAACAGGCTGAAGTTCGTAGAGGAGCTGTGATTATGAGTGAGCAAGATCAACAAATGCTTCGTGAAGAGACTCTTCGCCGCCGAGGTGCTAGGGCTTCCCGGGCTCAGAGAAGAGGTGGCAGGTCGATTAGAGCATCTCGTCGACCTGCTTATTCTGCAGCTGCCTGGAACGCCCGAACTCAGCTTCACGAGGATTTTGTGAATAGATGGCTCAACTTTAGCAACCCTGGACAGTAGAATAGTCCTTTGTAATAGCGTAACGCCATCTTGTAGGGTAGCGGAGTTGTGTGCCGAACAAGATTTGAAAATGAAATTTTGTTTCCGCTTCTAACACTGTGTATTTACAGCTTAGCGAAAAAATTTCATCGTACTTGTCCTCGGTCTTATGAAGTAAACTTCTTTGACCGGACTTGTCTTTGGTCTGATGAAATAAACATCTTTGACCGGACTCGTCTTTGGTCTGATGAAATAAACATCTTTGACCGGACTCGTCTTTGGTCTGATGAAATAAACATCTTTGACCGGACTCGTCTTTGGTCTGACGAAATAAACATCTTTGACCGGACTCGTCTTTGGTCTGATGAAATAAACATCTTTGACCGGACTCGTCTTTGGTCTGATGAAATAAACATCTTTGACCGGACTCGTCTTGTGTTCTAATTTGGCGATTTTTGTCGCCGGGATCGAACTTTCCCTTGTCCTAATTCGGCGAGTTTTATCGCGTGGATCGGACTTTCCCAGTTAACCGAAGTGGTCTTATGCAGTAAACCTCTTTGACTGGACATGGTCGTCCTCGGTCTTATGAGGTAAACTTCTTTGACCGAACTTGGTCGTCCTAATTCGGCGAGGTTTATCGCGTGGATCGGACTTTCCCTTATTGCAGTTCGTTTCAGACGAAGTGCTTATTAAGCTGAATTGTGGTCTTGTATCCTCCTTGGAAGCTTGGACTCACAGTCGTTGGCTTGTTGCAGTCCGTTTCAGACGGACTGCTTGTTAAGCTGAATTGTGGTCTTGTATCCTCCTTGGAAGCTTTGACTCACAATCGTTGGCTTGTTGCAGTTCGTTTCAGACGGACTGCTTGTTTCTTAAGCGGAATTGTGGTCTTGTATCCTCTTTAGAAGCTTTGGCTCACAATCGTGGGCTTAATGCAGCTCGTTTTAGACGAACTGCTTGTTTAAGCTGAATTGTGGTCTTGTATCCTCTTTAGAAGCTTTGACTCACAATCGTGGGCTTATATATGTTCTAAGAAGGGGATCAGCCTTCGAAGAACAAGATACCTCAGTAACATTTGTAAGAGACGACACGCACAGAGACAGACAAAACACACAGACAAAACGCACAGAGACAAACAAAGACCAAGCAAACCAAAGAAAGCACATTGACGAACAGGACTCAAGACTGACTGACCGGACTGTCTCTTACAAATGGAACTTTTTGAGGTTGGAAACGTACCATGTTCGGGGTACTTGTGCTCTTGACACGTGAGTCAATTTGTAAGACCCTTTGCCGAGGACTTCTGACACCCGATATGGACCTTCCCATGTGGGTTCGAGTTCGCCCAGCTTTTCTGCTCGGCTTACTTCGTTGTTTCTCAAGACGAGATCTCCCACTTGGAAATGCAGCTTTTTCACCCTTTGGTTATAATACCGGGCTACTTGCTCCTTGTACTAGGCTGCTTTTATGCAGGCCAATTCTCTTCTTTCTTCGGCCAGATGTAGTTCGGCTCTCAGTCCGTCATCATTCATTTCTGAGGAGAAATTTAGAGTTCGGGGACTGAGTATGCCGATCTCAACCGGAATCACGGCTTCAGTGCCGTACGCCATCGAGTTCGGCTCCGGTGTGACTTCGGTCATTTCGCCTGCCTCTGACTCCGGCTGCTGTGATTGCTATGTTTGATGGTGCCGAGCTGATTGCTCGGCACTTTTAAGCGCAATCTGCAAACTCTTGCTCTTTTTTGATCACCTCGGATGACCGCTATCCCTCCTTTAGGGGGGAAGGTGTTCGGCGAGGATGCCTCTGATCGCTATGATCGGGCTTCTTTTCGTCTCCTCTAGATGAGCTGTCTAAAGACCGTTTTCGACGGTCTGCCTCATCGGCTCGGGAGAACTGGTCCGCAATGTCCCACATCTCTTGAGCTGTTTGCGGACTGCATTCCACGAGCTTTCTGTAGAGAGCTCCGGGCAGGATTCCATTTTGGAATGCCGAAATGACAAGTAGATCATTGAGATTATCTACTTGTAGGCATTCCTTATGGAATCTCGTCAGGAAGTCGCTGATCTTTTCGTCGCGACCTTGACGTATAGAAAGCAGCTGAGCCGAAGTAATCCGGGCTTCCGCTTTCTGAAAGAACCTCCTGTGGAAAGCATCCATTAGATCTCGGTAGGATCTAATGCTGCCTTGAGGAAGGCTGTCGAACCACCTTCTGGCGTTCCCGATGAGCAGCTCGGGGAACAGCTTGCACATATGGACCTCATTGAGACCCTGGTTCGCCATATTATACTGATAGCGTCCCAGGAAGTCATGAGGATCCACCAACCCGTCATAAGTCATTGACGGAGTTCGGTAGTTCTGTGGCAAGGAAGTTCGGGTGATATCGTCCGAGAACGGAGTCTTCAATGCTCCGTACATGGCGAACCCGATACCTCTTCGGTATGGAGGAGATGGAGTTCTCCTGTGATTCCGGTACCGAGGAGGAACAGGAACATGTCGGGGTTGAGGATTCTTCTTCCTGGAAGACACGGCACTACTGCGGTAGCGACTTTCATGTCTGGATGAGGAAGGAGAATCCACCGTTTTCGTCTTCGGCTCTTGGCTCTTTTGCAGGAAGGCTAAGAACTCATCCTGCTTCTCCGCCAAGAACAGCTTGACAGCCTCATTCAAATCAGGCTGCTGGGAAGACTCGGTGTGTGGACCTTTTGAGCGGCTTGTTCTTTCATCGTGAAAACTGGAAGTAGATGTCTCCCGAGGCTGTTTTCCGGACCTGCGGGCTGGACTAGCTTCCTCATGGTTTTCACGAACGGTATTACGGGTAGTGTGTGATCTGGTATGCATTTTTTTTTTGGGGTGGAAAAAGGGTCAAAAATTCGCTTTATCACAAAGCCAGTGATGAATCCGCGAATTTCTGATGTTGAAGAATGCAGGAAAAACGCAGATCACGACACAAAGAATTTACGTGGTTCGATTTACTGAAGTAAATCTACGTCCACGGGAAGAAAAGAGGGCAGAGTTGTATTGCTTGATCTGTTCTCTACAGCTTACAAATACAAACTTGCTATATGGTGTTTTATCTCTAGAGAGCTTAACCTTTTTCTATCTGATCTAAGTTCTATTTATACATTGAACTAAGATCGTGGCTTGCATCACCACTAATGATGGTTGTGGATGTCGTGGAGGTCCTGCATGTAGCGTAGGTCATGGCCTACGATCGTGGCCTGAGCTGACACCACGTGGTAGTGGGTGTGTTGGAAGTTGTGGAAATCCTGTATGGGTCCACTAACTCCTTGTTCGGTCGAATACTGAGACCGAACTGCTTTGGTTGCCGATCTGAGAGTAGAGCTTGATGCCGACCTGAGAGCAGAGCTTGATTGGTTGGCTTTTGCCGAGCTGTAGGCTGAGGCCGAACTCTTACTGAGACCGAACTGCTTTGGCTGCCGATCTGAGAGCTTGATGCCGACTTGAGAGCAGAGCTTGATTGGTTGGCCCTTACCGAGCTGTAGGCTGAGGCCGAACTCTTTGGTAATGCCGAACTCATACTCTTCCTTGGGCTTTGGGCTGATGGGCCGTCGGTGCTGTTGGGCTTGTTTAGTCCGTACCCCATCAATGGTGGAACCAGATTCTCTTGGGGATGTGGCGACGATAGATGAAGATGAAGGTGATAGCATTGAGTATCTATTGCAATTGAAGAGGAAGAGAACTTCAGGTATTATGGTTCTCCAAAGCAATTGGAATAATCTGGTGAATAGATCAGATTGATCCAAGCGGATACAGTGGTGGGATACGGATGCTGCAACAACCATAGTTAGTTTCGTGGTGGAGGTGGTGAAGGGGGAAGAGGAGGATGACGGTGGAGGCGGTGGTTGACTGGAGGTGATTTGCAGAATTAGAATTGGAATAAAATTTAAAAAAATGTAGTGAAAATCTTATGGGTAATTTGGTTCGTTTATAAATATTGTGAAAGTAATAATAACAAAAAAGAAATAAAATACATAAAAATTCAAAAATTCCTTTTTTTCGAAAAATTCGCATGTCACAATCCCATTTTTCGAAAGGTCAGCGAATGAAATCCCTTTTTCCGAAAGGCCTGCGAATTTAAACCTTTTTTCCGAAATCCTCAGAATGGGTGGCTCATTTTGTTGATTTGAGTTCTGGGCCACTTTAATTGAATTGTTTAGGTCCTTGTTTAAAGTGGGCCTATTCCATCACTTTTATTCACAAATTGGGGCTGATTTTAATTGAGGTTGGGCTACTTTAGTTATTTGGGCTAGTCCCATTTTATTGAAGTAGATTGTGGGCTGATGTTGCGGGTGGAAGAAATGAGATGTGAGTTTTATTAATGGACCAAACAACTCAAGTCAAGGAATGAGCTATGTTTTGGGCTAGTGTAAGTAAAGTGTTTGGGCTGAGATTCTAATTAAGTTCTTAGGCGATGATTAATTAGGGGCATGCATTCTAATTAAAGTATAAGAACTTCTTGAGTCTTATTAGTACGTTGTTTGCTTTGAAAAGGCTATCTCCGCGAGTTAAGGGTGGAGTCAGGAAAAATCCAAGTTAAGAAGTTTTAAGCGAACGAGGTGGACTTTCTGTTTACTATAAAGTTTTTGAGAAAAGTATTTTCATGGGCTTTCGTAACCAAGTATTTTAGTGAGCTTTCTATTTATGATAATATGTTATGTGGGCTTTCTGTTAAAGTTACAGTTTTTACGAGAAGTACTTTGTGGGCTTTCTATCTTACATGATTATGTGGGCTTTCAAACTAAAGTATTTTTGGTGGGCTTTCTGTTAGATTATAGTTTTTATGAAAAGTGCTATTTACATAAAGTGAAAGTGATGTGATTTATATTTTATGATGTTATGTGTTACTTAACGAGTGCTTATGAACTGTTAGCCTTTGTCGATTTTGTGTTCGGCTTTTGATAAAAGAAAAATGAGTTTATGTTTCAAAAATGTTTTATGAGAAAAATAAAGTTGCAAAGGTTATGTCAAGCCATTTTTTTTTGTTTTGAACTTTGCCTATCTAACTATCTAGCAAGGGCGATGTCCCTACTAGACAAAGAGTTTTGTGAATTTGTTTCACTTGTGAATTCGGGTTTGTAAGTGGGATGAGCCCATACATTCCGTTTCACCAGGAGTTAGTGAATTCGAGTTTGTAAGTGGGATAAGCCCATACATTCCGTTTCACCGGGAGTCAGTGAATTCGGGTGTAAGTGGGATGAGCCCATACATTCCGTTTCACCAGGAGTTAGTCAGATACGGCATATGTTCCAGGAAAATGGATCGACATATCGCTTTTGAAAAAGGAAACGGAAAATGTTTTAGTGCTCTCGGATCTTTTAAGTAAAACCCCGAGTTCACTTAAGAGTGGCTTGACGAAATTAGTTTTCAGTATAATATATTTCGGCACGTGTCCACTAAGTACACTAAGTACTCAGCCCTGCATATGTTTTAAAAATGTGCAGGTTGAGCGGTGATGACGGAGGGCGGTGTTGAGCATAGACGATGAAGATCCTTCAATAGAATAGTACTTGGATGCATCGTGTCTCCATACATGATGTCATCTACTCTTGACTCTTTCGCTGCAATGTAAAAGTCGAGTTTACAATCTTTGTATCATGCACTCTGATATAGATAAAATCGAGTTATTTCAGTTCATGTTTAGTTGTGCCACAATTTTCCTCTTTCTTCCCCGGTTCTTTCATCCTCCCCTAGTCGCGATCAACCGGGCTTTCTATCCTTAGAAAATGCGGTCGTGACAAGCCCTATAATTCGTTTCTTTATTATAAATATATGACATTTCGTATCTTATAATTAACACATTCCTAAATGGAATTGGCTTCAGTGGTTTTGTTGTTGTGTCTCGGCGTCGGAATGATTTCGTAATCCTTGTAGGTTGACGAGAATGGCCGGGTACAAAAAGGAATGAGCAAGATGAGTGTAGACTGTACCATTACAATAATCGTCAACATTCTGGAGAAATTTGAATCACGTTTAGGTATTGTTCCGATTCTTCATCAATATTGTTACAACATAAAGTTAGTTATTTTGTTATATGAATTCTGTTTTGTTTATTAATAATATTTGTCTCTCTCAACTATCACAAACTGATCACGCACAATGTAAAAGCAATTAAAGTTCAACATAGACTGATCAAGAAGTGTCGGCTGATAGATCTAGCAGGCTACTAAACATGTCGTTGGGTGCACAAACAGAGACGAGGACCTTCAAGACCTTTACTATGAATTAGTAAAGGGAAGTAAGGGTTGAATCCCACAGAGATGAAGGTGTTTAAACATGCATTGTGGACATTTCGGAATGGCTGCTGCCACGCAACTGTGTGGGTTAAGTTCTACTCTACTGAACTGAACTGACCAAGTAACAGAATACTAACTGACCAACTAAACTAAACATGCGATGAAAACATTAACATTCTAAACGGATCAAGCTAACCGAGAAGTATGGGACCACGGCGTATGAGTAAATAAAGTTGTAGAAAAGTGAAAAGGTGACACATACTACTTCCTAACTAACTCTACATATCTTCTTATCTAAACAAGCCAAATCAAACATGGATTGGAACGTCATTTCAAATCGGAAAAAGAGCATATGCCTCAAAAGAATAAATCATTAAATTCAAACGAGATCCATGCAATTAAATAACGTACACATTAGATCGAACAATAACTAATCTATTCCATGCAAAACTCAGTACCAAACTTCAGATCTGACGTAAACTAAACTCCAGCTAACTAGATCTAAGCAATCTACCAACAATCAAACACGATCAACCATGCGCAAAACCAAATCAAGCTCTCTAACTCCAGATCCAACCCAACTTCCAACTGATAACTTCATGGCATCAAACCTTTTATGGGATTCCAGATTCAAAACAGAAATCAATATCAGATTCAACAAATGCACCGATCACAAACTCGCGAAATGAAATTAAACTAAGGAAACTCAGAATAACAAGATTCAAAACAAAAGTATCTTTGGAAACAAACGGAATGCAAAAATAGAAAGATTGTATCGGCTTCTCGGAGCTAAAATGTAGAAACAGAGTAGTGATTTCTGCTAAACTAAGCTCTCTCCCTCCAAGTGAGGAGGTAGAGAGTATTTGTGACGCCCCACTTTTCGAACCCTAAGACGATTACATTTACTTTCTTTTATTGTCGAATTAATTGATGAATTGCTACGTGTTTGAATTGGTGACCTAATTTGATTTGACCGAGTCAATTTCGTTGATTTTTATGACGTGGCTTAAATTAATTGATGGAGAATAATATATAGATTGCGGTGAATTATATTCCAAGGAGAGTGAGATTTTACTTAGGATCATAAATAATTACCTTGCTCTTTTTATTGTGGAAATTTCGACCACTACCAATTATTGGAGAGGAATTTTATTTCTTGGATTTAATTATTTGCTTTGGGATAATTATCCAAATTAAATCCTAAAGCCTAATTACCTTATTTCTTTCTTGATAAAAATCGGCACCTACTATTTTCCTTAGGGAGATTTCGAAATCTCCTAACTTGTGGGAGAAGGAAATTATTCATTATTTATTTTGATCCCTTAATTATTTCTTTCCATGATTTAATTGGAATATCCTAGCAAATCTTGCCTTATCTTATTTTATTAAAGATTTGAAATTATTCCTTATTGAGGGGGAATAATACACGCCTATTTCCTATATTTGTGGGAGGATTTTTATTTATTTTTCTGCTCCGTATTATTTTATTCTGCTCCGTGAAGATACTCAAATTAAATTAGAGGCTAATTAAACAGCTCTAAATTTCAAAAATCCTCCTTATTTCTTCCCCCAAATTCACGCCAAATCCTCCCCCCAAATCTCTCCAATCTTTATTTTAATTATTCTCCAATTATTCTCTAATTAATTGGGAGATATTCTTATTCTCAACTCTATAAATAGAGACAAACACCATTCCCTAACCCTAGCCACCCACACCACACTCCCACTCTCACTTTTTCATCTCCTCTCCCACTTGTTCTTCCACTCTACTCAAGATCATTTCGAATTTCCAAGAGATTGTTGAAGAATCGAGACTTTTATTCGTTCCTACCGATTGTTTCGTCCAAGAAAGGTAAAAATCAGACCCTGTTCTTCATTCCTCTCCATCTAAACATTCTTTGACTCCCTCATGCATTTAGAGAGCGTAGGGAATTCAAATCCAAGGGTTAATCAGTGGGAATTTGCTTTTGTATGTGTGATTGCGTTTTGAATGAAATTGTTTGATGATTTAATGAATCTATGGTGAATGATATGTGATGTTACGAAAGCATGAGTATAAGGACTCTTTTGAGCATGTTTGTCTGTTAAAACCATGAAAAGGTTGATTTTGAATAAATAGGGATAAACCCTAATTCGAATCTTTTTAAAGGCATGAAAAACTGTGAGTTCGGACAGTATATTCCGACATGTATTTGACCGAACAAATGAACTCCGATTTGATCGATTCTTTTTCCTGAGTGAACTTCTTGATGTCTTCTGTGTTGTGTGTGAATTTCAACTCTTTTGGTTAAAATATGAACTTTTGGTGAATTTTTAAAGTTGACTGCGCAATTCTGCCATAAAATGCTTTCTCGACCAGTAGGTTACGTTGTTGATTTGACCGACCAAAAAGGGGTATTTTGACATGAAATTTAAAATGGAAGTTATTTTATGAGTCTACTGTATTGTGGTAAATTTTAGCCCCAACGGAAGTCAGGTGGATTTTTAATGATTTTTATAAAATGGTTGCGCAGTGCTGCCAGATTTCTACCTTTACAAAAACAACTATATTATTATGTTATGAATGATATACATGAATTATATATGTGATGGAGTGATGTGATATGCAAAGAGGTATGCCATGATGTGAATTCCATATATTGATGGGGAAAAAGGGAAGTTAGGGACATGCATAAATTTTAAGTCCATGTTGGTGACTGATTGAGAATAATCTAAAGGTAAAAATTCGTGCGCTAAGCGTGATATCAAAGGGAAAGCAGTACTTGAGATTTTAAACGGTCGAGGTGGGCTCTCTTTTATATAAGGACTATTTCCTAATATTTTATCGGTGGAAATAACTATGATTATCATGCCTTGGTTTTGTTTTTACGTGCCTATCTGATGTGGCATTTGCTAGTATTATATAAATCGAATTCGGGTCCTCGTAGGGCTGCAAACCCTACTTGGATTAGTGTACACCTATGGTAGACTGTGTGCTAGCGTACGGGCTGGCCGGTCTAGTGACCTGGTTTGCGGCCGCATTCCTTGTCATGTATTGGCAGATATGGTTGACGTCTATGGGAAAATGACTACGCAGTCGCTATTTTGAACAATGGAAAATATTTTGGGTGCCTCGGGCCTTTCTAAAGTAAAACCCCGATGGTTACTTACGTATGGCATGATAACATATACTTTTATTTAAAATGTTTTCGGCATGAGCCACTGAGTATTATTTCTATAGTACTAAGCCCTGCATATGTTTTCCCTATGTGCAGGTTGAGCGGCGACGAGCGGTTGGTGGTGTTGAGCAGGAATTAATAATAAACTATGGTCATTTTGAAACTCCGAGTGTCGTTGTGTCTTCACACATGACGTCACTCTTCTCTTGGATGCTTCCGCTGTGATGTTTTCTTTACATATACTTTTTATTAAATTCTAAAACTGTTTTATTTGGGATATTTGCAAACTCGTTACTCTTTTTGAATAAATGTTAAACCCTTAGTCATTTACTTGTTGAACATAAATACTTTTGGTTGTTTTATTTATCAAACTTAAATTCTTGGTCAAACTCTTGTTGAAAACCCTAGTCTTCTATGTCTGTCATTTAAGTCCTTTTAATCACGATCGCCCGCATTTATTAACCCTAGAGGGCGGTCATGACAGTTTGGTATCAGAGCCTCAGTTTCTTTCCGCTCTGGACCCAAGAGTCTTGTTTAAGTCAAAATCTATGCATGTGTAGTTTGGTTAAATGATAAACATCGGAAGCTCAACACCACAACTCGTCCCCGCCCAACCACGAAGAATGAGGTAACAAGTATGTTGATGGATTTTTATATGAACTTGTGAAATATTGGAAATATCGATGGGAATATTACTCTGGCATGAGAGTACTTCTATGGGGATTTGAGATTTTATGTAGCATGTTGAAAAATTTTTGCTTAAAATATGAATTGATGAAAAGGCATGGATATGAAATTGATATTTGCGCTTATGCCGAGGTGAATGTTGTTATGAAGATGAACTCGTATGATTTACTCGAGTATGTGTTAACCCGATGGGTTGGATGAAATTATATGATGATGATTTATGCGATTACATTATACAACCATATCTATGATAGTAATCTTGAGCATGCTTCTGTACCTAGTTGTAAATTGTGCGATGAATGCAAGACTTTGCGATAATAATGAACGTAGAGATGCGGAATGCTTAGTGCAAGGCAAGTAGCCTATGGGGAAGTCGGCATACTACGACTCGACGAAATGCGAAAACACGCAAACCAATAACCTTGAAATATTCAGAACTTTGACATGATGCGATCACATGCTTAAACCTTTCGATATATATATAGCCATCTTCATAGGCATCATGTTCTCAGCATCTCTTTTTGAACCTTAAACCCCGTTGCTTCCTTCTATCCTTGGACTGATGCTGAGTTTTCTTTGTTTTTCCCTTTAGATGGTCCATCAATATTATGCCCCGATGCGAAATCGTTACTCCAGCAATAGGGACCATCCAGTTGAGCGCTACCGAGACTACGAGTGGGATGGGAAGCTTTTCCTTATGTCCTATGTCACCGAGTGGGATGAATGCTTACGCGTATGGGGGAGCCACCCATCACGAGGGAATCCAAAAGCTCATCCACACTTTACCACCGCCTTGGGACGAGTGGACCGCTCAGGCATCTCGGTCTTTCATATGGTATAGCCCGCCCGAATACACCGCACGGGGTGATTTGGTTGGCCTTATAGAGGTGCTACTTCCTGGCTATGACAGCTGCTTTTGACGGACGGCCACGTGCTCCACCTCCACATATCTATCCGCAGATACAAGCCCGCATGCGGAGGAATCGCTGCGACAGGGAGCCACATGTCTCCCGTATTCCTAAGAGAATGAGACTCGGGATGCGTGTTTCAGCCCCTCTAAGAATCGACAGAGAGGTCGATGGGATGCTCGGGATGACCCCTCCACCCGTGGGTGCCGAGGAGGAAAGTGAGGAGGAGGATCTCGAGGAGGAGGAGGACCCAAATGAGGAAGGTGTTGGAGAAACCGAAGAGAAACATGATGAGGGTGGACAGGATTAGACACAATGGTTCTAGAACTTTTATTTTGATTTCCCACGTTTTTGATACTTTACCTTTTTGCTTGACTCTAGTTTTTCTCTTTCCATGTTGTTTTACCCTTTTGTTTTCGTGATGATGGAACTAAGACCTCTTGGAGGCAACGTTTGATAATTCTATGGAAATTTTTGTCTTTTGTTATTCTATTGTGCAATAACTCGATACCATTTTCTTATTATTCAACTGTGCAATTACCTTTTGCTATACTACATTGTAATCGTCCTTTTTCTAATTGCACAATTATCTTTGACACACTACCTTTGCTACTCGATTGTACAATTGTTTCTTGTAATAATTTGAAACCATCCTAACCATCTCATTATACAACTGTCTTTTGTTGTCCTATTGCACAATCATATCCTACTACCGTTGTCTTTTACCATTCTCTTAAATACCTATGATTTCCACTCTATTGTACAAATTGTCTCCTATCCTTTACTATCTTGTTGAGCAATCACTCTTTTGCGACCTTGCGATGCAATTGCCTCTTGCTATACCGTTCCATGATTGCTCCCTTACTATCATTTGTGCAGTTGTATTTCGATACCTTGTCCTGCAAAAGCTCCTTGTTATTCTATGATGTAATTGTCCCTTGATTCCATTCCACCAAAACCACACAACTATTCTTGGGATTTCGAATAAATGCATAATAATAATTCTTGTGATAAGTCAGAATGCCGCCAAGACGTAACGTAAGACGTGAGAACCCAGAACCTACCCCTCAGACGATAGAAGGAAGTGTGACACAACCCATCCCTCCACCACCTTCTCCACCTCCGGTTGACCGTGAGATCATAAAGTTGTTCTTAAGTCAGAAACCTCCCGTCTTTGATGGAATGGGGGAGCCAGCCACGGCCGAATTTCGGATACGCTCATTAGAGCGCGTTTTTGCAATCTTGGGGTGCAACGATAGAGAATGAATGACTTGTGTGACCTACCAGCTAACTGAGGCTGCCGACTTTTGGTGGGACACACGGATGAAGACAATGCCCCGAGAGCAAGCAGCGGGAATGACTTGGGAGGGTTTCAAGACAGAGATATACGATAAGTATGTACCCAAAAGCTATCGGAAGGCGAAGGCGTCTGAATTCTACAACCTGACCCAAGGGCGCATGACTGTGCGCTCAGCAGCATGACTCGATATGCACCTGATCAAGCCGATACCGACGAAAAGCTGGCCAAAAAGTTCCATGGAGGACTAAGGCCTGAGATAAGAATGTCGTTGGCTAGTCGTGGGAAACTACCCTACGCAGAAGCTTTGGCCCTTGCACTGGACATTGAGGCAGCAATGCCCCAGGAGACGGTGAAGGATAACACCGCTTTGGCACCACCTCCACCACACCACTCCCGAGAGAAGAGGAAGTTGGAGGGAAACAGAATCCCATATGACAACAAGAGGTACCAGCACACCTCGAACCAACCGCAGTATGGGAGAGGTCAAAACTCATCTAACCAGAGAGGCGACTTCCGACCCAAGCCACCCCAATGCAATGTGTGCTCCAAGTATCACTTTGGAGAGTGTAGAATCTAGAGCACTGCTAAGTGCTTTAACTGTGGGGGAAGCGGCTACTTCTGTAGAGAGTGTCCTAGTAAGAGGGTGGTAACGGAGTCGAGGCAGAATACTCAAGGACCCCGCATGCAGCCAAGGGCGCCACAAATAGAACCAAGGGGAAATCGCGACCAACCTCCGCGACAGCAGCAGCCCTACCGCCAAAGACTTCCCTCTCAGGCTAGAGCATGTGCCTTGAGTCGGAAACAACCCAAGATTGAACAAGAGAATCAAGAAAACGGAAACCTGGCAGGTATGGGCAAAATCCTCGACACTCCTATCGTTGTGTTGTTTGATACGGGCGCATCGCATTCATTCATATCTGATTTGTGTGTGGATACTTTGAGCTTGCCTGTTAGCAAATCTGAACATAAGATGGTAGTGTCTTCACCAGTGGGTGGGACAATAGAAATCTCACGAACATGCCCGAACGTAGAAATTGTTATGGGAGGCCTTAAGATAGTCGCTCATGATCTGCAAGTTATGGCGATTGGGCACATCGACGTAATTTTAGGAATGGATTGGTTAACCTCGAACTTTGCAACGATTCGTTGTAAGGAGAGACAGATATCTCTACAAACCCTGGGAAAGGAACCCATCGTGTACCATGGAATCTCGATGAACCGGCGAATCTCTATCATCTCCACGCTTCAAGCTAGTACGATGGTGAGGAAAGGACATCCTGCTTATCTCGTCTATCTACAAGGAGAGGAGAAAGGAGAAAGGAAAATGGAAGACGTAGCCGTCGTACGGGAATTTCCAGACGTTTTTCCCGAAGCATTGCCTGGACCACCGCTAGATCGGCAATTGGAGTTCACAATCGACCTAGCACCAGGGTCGGCACCTGTGTCCAAGGCACCATACAGAATGGCGCTTAAAGAGTTAGAAGAACTCAAGATACAGCTCCAAGAGCTCATGGACCTGGGTTTCATTAGACCCAGTGTTTCACCGTGGGGCGCGCCTGTGCTTTTTGTAAAGAAGAAGGACGGATCGATGAGAATGTGTATCGATTATCGGGAGCTAAACAAGATGACTCTCAAGAACAAATATCCACTGCCAAGGATAGATGACCTATTCGATTAACTTCGAGGAGCCGGTGTATTCTCGAAGATGGACTTAAGGTCCGGATATCATCAGTTGAGAGTCCGATGAGAAGGTATACCAAAGACGGCCTTTCGAACGAGATATGGTCACTATCAATTTGTCGTGATGCCGTTTGGATTGACGAATGCACCTGCGGTATTCATGGACTTGATGAATCGAGTGTTTCAATTGTACTTGGATAAGTTCGTTTTGGTGTTCATAGATGACGTACTAGTTTACTCGAAGAATGAGAAGGAGCACGAGGAACATCTGCGAATCACCTTGGAGACTTTGAGGAGCGAGAAGTTGTATGCCAAATTCAGTAAGTGTGAGTTTTGGCTTAAGGAAGTAAATTTCCTTGGTCACATCGTGTCGGCAGAAGGAATTTGAGTAGATCCCGCTAAGGTTGAGGCGGTGCAACAGTGGAAAGCACCTTCAACACCAAACGAGATTCGGAGTTTCCTAGGTTTGGAGGGATACTATCGAAGGTTTATAGAAGGGTTCTCCAAGATAGCGAGACCCATGAAACAACAACTCAAGAAGTGGGTGAAAGTCAATTGGACTCCCGAGTGCGAGGAAAATTTTTAACTCTTGAAGGAAAAGCTAACTAGTGCACCGATCTTAGCTGTACCAGAACCTGGAGTGAACTACGAGGTATACACGGACGCTTCGAAGGTGAGACTTGGATGTGTTTTGATGCAAAACAACAAGGTGATTGCTTACGCATCCCGACAATTGAGGCCGCACGAGTTGAACTATCCAACCCACGATTTGGAGTTAGCAGCAGTGGTACACGCCTTAAAGATTTGGAGACATCATCTCTACGGAGTTCGATGTGAGATCTTTACGGACCACAAAAGCCTGAAATATTTCTTCGAGCAAAAGGATCTAAACATGCGACAACGAAGATGACTCGAATTGGTGAAAGACTACGATTGTTGCATCAATTACCACCCTGGCAAGGCAAATGTAGTGGCAGATGCCTTGAGCCGGAAAGGTCATTCCCAACTGGCCACCTTTCTCACCAACGAAGAAAGCCTGGTCCGCGAGTTTAGTAAGATGCGGTTGGAGGTAGTGAGAGCACCTGAAACGGTGGAAGCGCGAATCGCCACTTTAGTTGTTGAACCTAACCTAAGGTCGAGAATTATAGAAGCTCAACGGATGGATGCGAAACTAGAGGAAATACGTGTAGAGGTGCGAACCGGCGAATCTGGAAACTTTAGTGAAGAAGGTGACAACGCTCTTACCTTCAAAGGAAGACTATGCATGCCGGACAACGAGGAGCTCAAAAATGAAGTGATGAGCGAAGCACATGAGACTCCTTACACCGCCCACCCAGGAAGTACGAAAATGTACCAAGACTTGAAGAAGTCCTTTTGGTGGAACGGTATGAAGAGGGATATAGTGGCCTTCGTGGACCGCTGCTTAGCCTGCCAACAGGTGAAGGCTCTCCATCAACGACTGTACGGAAAGTTACAACCACTAGAAATCCCCGAGTGGAAATGGGAACACATTGCCATGGACTTTGTGACAACACTGCCAAAAATGCAAAGAGGGAATACTGCCATATGGATAATTATAGACCGACTCACCAAGAGTGCACACTTCATACCGATACCCATAACCTATGGATCAAACAAGCTAGCTCAAGTGTATATAAAGGAAATAGTGCGACTGCATGGAGGCCCAGTGACGATCACGTCTGACCGTGACCCGAAATTCACATCAAGATTTTGGATCAGCCTACAACGTGAGCTAGGAACTCGTTTTAATTTTAGCACCGCTTTTCACCCGCAGACAGATGGGCAGTCCGAAAGAACGATCCAAACTCTCGAGGATATGTTGAGAGCCGTGGTGTTGGACCGAGGAGGAAGTTGGGAGTCCGCACTACCACTGATCGAATTCGCCTATAACAACAGCTTCCAGGCAACGATAAACATGGCGCCGTACGAAGCCTTGTACGGGAGGAAGTGTAGATCCCCGCTCTACTGGGATGAAGTTGGTGAGAGAAGAGTACTTAGCCCCGATGCAGCTGAAGAGATGGTTAGAATCGTCCGACAAATTCGCAAGAAGATAAAGGAAGCTCAAGACAGACAGAAGTCATACGCGGATGTACGACGAACCGACTTACAATTTCAAGCTGGCGACAAGGTTTTTTCTCAAAGTATCCCCGTCGAAGGGAATAACACGTTTCGGCGTCAAGGGAAAGTTGAAGCCGCGATTTATTGGGCCTTATGAAATCCTCAAAGGAGTGGGCCCTGTTGCATACCGTTTGGCGCTACCCCCAAGCCTTGGGAACGTGCACAACGTCTTTCATGTGTCGCAATTACGGAAATATGTGTTTGACCCAAAGCATGTGATTCACTACAAGGAAGTCGCGTTGAACCCGGACTTGAGCTACGAAGAGAGACCCCAAACGATATTAGACCGAAAGGTCCGAAATGTGAGAAATAAACCAGTTGCTTACGTGAAAGTACATTGGAGAAACCACGGGCATGAAGAAGCCACGTGGAAGCTCGAGGACAAGATGATGGAGTTATACCCAGAACTCTTCCCATGAGAGTACCAAATTTCGGGATGAAATTTCTTTTAAGGGTGGTAGGATGTGACGCCCCACTTTTTGAACCCTAATTTTCGAACCCTAAGACAATTACATTTACTTTCTTTTATTGTCGAATTAATTGATGAATTGCTACGTGTTTGAATTGGTGACCTAATTTGAATTGACCGAGTCAATTTCGTTGATTTTTATGACGTGGCTTAAATTAATTGATGGGGAATAATATATAGATTGCGGTGAATTATATTTCAAGGAGAGTGAGATTTTACTTAGGATCATAAATAATTACCTTGCTCTTTTTATTGTGGAAATTTCGACCACTACCAATTATTGGAGAGGAATTTTATTTCTTGGATTTAATTATTTGCTTTGGGATAATTATCCAAATTAAATCCTAAAGCCTAATTACCTTATTTCCTTCTTGATAAAAATCGGCCCCTACTATTTTCCTTAGGGAGATTTCGAAATCTCCTAACTTGTGGGAGAAGGAAATTATTCATTATTTATTTTGATCCCTTAATTATTTCTTTCCATGATTTAATTGGAATATCCTAGAAAATCTTGCCTTATCTTATTTTATTAAAGATTTTAAATTATTCCTTATTGAGGGGGAATAATACACGCCTATTACCTATATTTGTGGGAGGATTTTATTTATTTTTCTGCTCCGTATTATTTTATTCTGCTCCGTGAAGATACCCAAATTAAATTAGAGGCTAATTAAACAGCTCTAAATTTCAAAAATCCTCCTTATTTCTTCCCCCAAATTCACGCCAACTCCTCCCCCCAAATCTCCAATATTTATTTTAATTATTCTCCATTTATTCTCTAATTAATTGGGAGATATTCTTATTCTCAACTCTATAAATAGAGACAAACACCATTCCCTAACCCTAGCCACCCACACCACACGCCCACTCTCACTTTTTCATCTCCTCTCCCACTTGTTCTTCCACTCTACTCAAGATCCTTTCGAATTTCCAAGAGATTGTTGAAGAATCGAGACTTTTATTCGTTCCTACCGATTGTTTCGTCCAAGAAAGGTAAAAATCAGACCCTATTCTTCATTCCTCTCCATCTAAACATTCTTTGACTCCCTCATGCATGTAGAGAGCGTAGGGAATTCAAATCCAAAGGTTAATCGGTGGGAATTTGCTTTTGTATGTG
Source organism: Salvia splendens (assembly GCF_004379255.2). Taxonomy (NCBI): domain Eukaryota; kingdom Viridiplantae; phylum Streptophyta; class Magnoliopsida; order Lamiales; family Lamiaceae; genus Salvia; species Salvia splendens. The sequence continues at coordinate 18,140,146 of NC_056039.1, forward strand.
TGATTGCGTTTTGAATGAAATTGTTTGATGATTTAATGAATCTATGGTGAATGATATGTGATGTTACGAAAGCATGAGTATAAGGACTCTTTTGAGCATGTTTGTGTGTAAAAACCATGAAAAGGTTGATTTTGAATAAATAGGGATAAACCCTAATTCGAATCTTTTTAAAGGCCTGAAAAACTGTGAGTTCGGACAGTATATTCCGACATGTATTTGACTGAACAAATGAACTCCGATTTAATCGATTCTTTTTCCTGAGTTAACTTCTTGATGTTTTCTGTGTTGTGTGTGAATTTCAACTCTTTTGGTTTAAAGATGAACTTTTGGTGAATTTTTAAAGTTGACTGCGCAATACTGCCATAAAATGCTTTCTCGACCAGTAGGTTACGTTGTTGATTTGACCGACCAAAAAGGGGTATTTTGACATGAAATTTAAACTGAAAGTTATTTGATGAGTCTACTGTATTGTGGTAAAGTTTTAGCCCCAACGAAAGTCGGGTGAATTTTTAATGATATTTATAAAGTGGTTGCGCAGTGCTGCCAGATTTCTACCTTTACAAAAACAACTATATTATTATGTTATGAATGATATACATGAATTATATATGTGATGGAGTGATGTGATATGCAAAGAGGTATGCCATGATGTGAATTCCATATGTTGATGGGGAAAAAGGGAAATTAGGGACATGCATAAATTTTAAGTCCATGTTGGTGACTGATTGGGAATAATCTAAAGGTGAAAATTCGTGCGCTAAGCGTGATATCAAAGGGAAAGCAGTACTTGAGATTTTAAACGGTCGAGGTGGGCTCTCTTTTAAATAAGGACTATGTCCTAATGTTTTATCGATGGAAATAACTATGATTATCATGCCTTGGTTTGTTTTTACGTGCCTATCTGATGTGGCTTTTGCCACTATTATATATATCGAATTCGGGTCCTCGTAGGGCTGCAAACCCTAATTGGATTAGTGTACACCTATGGTAGATTGCGTGCTAGCGTACGGGCTGGCCGGTCTAGTGACCTGGTTTGCGGCCGCATTCCTTGTCATGTATTGGCAGATATGGTTGACGTCTATGGGAAAATGACTGCGCAGTCGCTATTTTGAATAATGAAAAATATTTTGGGTGCCTCGGGCCTTTCTAAAGTAAAACCCCGATGGTTACTTACGTATGGCATGATAACATATACTTTTATTTAAAATGTTTTCGGCATGAGCCACTGAGTATTATTTCTATAGTACTCAGCCCTGCATATGTTTTCCCTATGTTCAGGTTGAGCGGCGACGAGCAGTTGGTGGTGTTGAGCAGGAATTAATAATAAACTATGGTCGTTTTGAAACTCCGAGTGTCGTTGTGTCTTCACACATGACGTTACTCTTCTCTTGGATGCTTCCGCTGTGATGTTTTCTTTACATATACTTTTTATTAAATTCTAAAACTGTTTTATTTGGGATATTTGCAAACTCGTTACTCTTTTTGAATAAATGTTAAACCCTTAGTCATTTACTTGTTGAACATAAATACTTTTGGTCGTTTTATTTATCAAACTTAAATTCTTGGTCAAACTCTTGTTGAAAACCCTAGTCTTCTATGTCTGTCATTTAAGTCCTTTTAATCACGATCGCCCGCATTTATTAACCCTAGAGGGCGGTCGTGACAGTATTCTTCCAGTAAAACTGACTTTTCCTGCTTCTTCTAGCTTCCTTCTCCCATGGTTGCTGCTAATTTCCGTGAAGTGGTGTATAAGTGAGCTAAGTGGTGAGGAATGATCGTGATTCTCGGTGATCTCATCGTGTCCTCTTCTTCGGAGTCCCTCCTTCTATGTATAGGACGACTTCAGCACCAATCCCTTTGACAGTAATACCCTTGCATAAGAAGGCACTCTGCATTCTCTCTCCTCGGACTCATCATTCGCAGCTCATTGATATTAGATCCTCTTGATCAATCCACACGGCCGCTAGGCACAGTCGCTCAGTTTCTCGCCAACTTGATCAGTTTGCTCCACCTCTGGGCCATTTTTCGCTTCTGCTCTCACTTGATCAAGTCGCATCATCACTTAACAATTTTTCAATCCTGCACACTAAAACTCCACTTCTTTTCGTGTTATCTCCCCAAGTTAGTATATTAACCACCATGAAAACTATGCATGAAACGAGCATTATTAGTGTGACATTAGTATTAGTAAATAAGCAGTAATTTTTTATAAATTAATATTTCAAATCAAAATTGTCATATTAACCGAACAGTTTTGTGTCAACCATTATTCAATCCCATACTATATCTTACAACTATTTAATAGATGCAACTGAATCCCACCATATTGTATTAAACATATCAATATGAAGCTTTGAATATGTCAACACAATTTTGAATTAACATTTTATACATATTATGTTGAAATATTATGATAGTTGTGTTGATATTAACTACTTCTTGAAAAAAATCCAAAAATTCAAGATTTTTTTTCGAATTTTGACATTAGAACATATGCAAGTGAGATCTCGTTAGTATCCTTACAAAATTATCAAAATTATCTTTAATTTGATATATGTTGTATGAAAAAATAATTTAAATTGAGATAGTTACACGCATGTAAAGTTTTGAGATCTTTTTTAAAAGTTAGTTATACCTAATTTATTGTTAATTCACATAAATACCTTGATTGACGTTTTTTTTTCAATGTATCGATACTCGGAGTTAAACGATTATTGCCCTTGATTTGAAGATCTAATGTCTATCATTCAGTTGTAATTAGCAATTTAATTGTTTAGCAATATAACGCACCACATTCACGTCATTAACATAATCAACACTATAAATGTAAATATATTTAGCATAAATTAAAAATAAAAAATAAAAGTATAATGTGGATATAACAAAATATCAAATTCATAGGAAAACGAGGAAATAAAATCAAATCTTAAGTATTTATTATATAGAAAATTCGTATTTATCTTTTTTTTTAGTTTGGGACAATTATTAACTTATGTCCATACATTATATTTTTCAAAAGAGAAAAAAAAATGTAAATGAATGGTTCAAATGAGTGCACTGCTAGACAAATGAAAAACAACTAAGAAATCATATATATTTTCTTCCAGCATGCCGGGCTTCTGGCTTAACTCCAATTTGAGTAGGCTAGCCCGATTATGTAATAAGGTTCTTATATTTTAGCCCTAACCCTAAATTTAGCCCATCGAATTTAGGTTGAATAGACATTCATATCTATACATCTATACATGTATATAGAAGTTGAGTTTTGGGATATTTTGAATAATCATTTTATGCTAGGGATGTAAATGCAATTAAATTTTTTTATTAAATTACCTTCAACTTTATTTGTTAATGTCATAATTATATTAATACTATTTGACCTATAAATATGATATTAGAAGGCTTAATCCACACATTCCTACTTATCTTACAGAACTCAAGTTTTATATTTTAGGTCATACCATAGGAAGAAAGGTCGACATCATGGAACCATTCCACAATCCACACATTGCTTAATGATCTAGAGTCTTCCACAATTTATTCGGTAATCAACGTTCGTTGTATTCACGTTTATGAAGCTACTGCTCATAGAGCCAAACAATATCCTCAGTTTATAGTGTGTATTTTATTACCGTGTGGTATGTTGTTTAATGGTTGTTTTTTTGTTTGTATGCAAATTACATAAAATCATTAATTATAGAATTTCTTTCCCTCAGGACGTTAGTATTCAAGCAACTTTTCCATGAAGTTTACACACAAGGTTTGGTGCAATGGTTAAGGAGGTGAGGGTTATTAGTACAATTTCAGGTTTACAATTTGTTGTATTTTCATTGCGGTTGTGTGTTTTGTTTTGTTTTGTTTTGTTTTCACTTTTCGACGAAAATTGTATCATAAAATGAGGTAGAGGGGCATGTTGTGGACGAAGATCGATGATGTGATGAGATTTATGTGATGTGATGATGTGAGGTTGCAGTGTCAGTCCGCATGTTTCCTTACTTTAGGAGATAAATGACACTGGTGTGGTATAGCACTGAAGGATCTAACAGTTGAGATAAATCTTTCTTGTTATTTACTGAAAGACGAGGTCTCAGTAATTGTTATTTTTTAATCATTGTTAATATAACATTGAGCATACAATATTGATTATGCACTACTTTGATTTATCAAAAGGTGCGGATTTTTCGTAATCTAAGAATCATGATATCTTGGGTAGTGGTGATCAATGTTTAGAGGTGCTAATATTGTTATTGCATTGAATCGTGTGTTGGGTGAGTCCAGTTTGATAATATCCTCAAGAGGTGTTCGAAAAAGGTTTTATTATTCAGAAACCCGGCCGGTTGGAATTTATTCCAGAATAATAAATAAAGATTTTGAACTAGACAACTCTTGGAAAAAGATATTAATTAATTAAAGTCAAATAGCAGACTTAAATTAATTAATGGATATTTATATCTTAAACACGAGAAATAAATAAATTAAAGAGGTAAAGCTCGGATTACTCGTAATTTGAGATTGGACGGGCAGTCAATATTATTTTACTGTAGTGGCTGATAATAATATTCTGTCGGACTTGTATTAAATTAGGACTCAATTTAATTAGTAAAAGTCCAACAGGTTTGGCCTAAATCCAAACTCCATGAATCTCTAATCTTGCCCATTATAACTCAATATAAAAGGAGATTAGAAAGGAGATTTAGTTTTAATTAATTCATAATTTTCGTTCTCCTCCTTCTAGGAGTGAACAATATTTTCAGTTCTTCCTAGAACTGAAATTCTTCTTCTTTCTCTTCAAGTCCCTTTCGATTTTGACAAGCTTTGCTCATCCAAATGTCAGATTCTGAGTTCGGGATACAAATTAGAAGATTCCTGGTTGAGTGATCTTCATGTGGAGAAGGCGCAAGCAATTGTCGATTCTTTGGAGAATCAGATCGGTAATTTTAAACCGTAGGAATTTATGAATTAGGGTTTAAATTCCTTAAGCATGAATTAATGTGTGTTCTTATATGCAATTGATTGTTTAACATGTGAATAATTGATCCTATAATCAGTCAAATAGATATGTATGAATGATTTATTTGTTTATGCATGACTTCCGCTGTGCAAGGGACACCAAACCCCAATAGTATTAAGCTAAGCTCACTGAGGATAACTATCTCATATGGAGACATCATGTATTGTCAGCTGTGAGAGGGTATGGCTTTGAAAGGTTTCTGACCGGAGAGCAGATCCCTCCACCACGAGTAATTACCTCAACAAACTCCACTCAAGAAAGAGTGAATCTAAATTATTTAAACTGGAATATGCATGACCAGAGGTTAGCTTAGAGCATCCACAATGGCGCCTAGCGCACCGCCTAGCCGAGCGCCGGCGCTAGGCGGTCGCTAGGCGAACCATTGGAGGATCCGAAAACCGCCGAGCGGTTTTCCGGATATCAATTTCGCCTAGCGCTCGGCGGTCAAAAACCGCTGGGCTATGCGCTGGGCGATCCGCTCGGCTCCATTGCAGCGCCCGGATCGCCCAGCGCATTGTCCAGCGGATTTTTTATTTTTTATTTTTAATTTTCGAAACACTATATATATGCGATTTGCACTTCATTTTCATTCGCACCACTTGTATTAACGAGTACTCTCTCTATCTTAATTTATGTACAAGATCAACACCGAGAAATGGATCTGAACAACGAGCCTAGTTCAGGGACGAGCGGTTCTCAAACTCCCCCAATCCCCTTTGGAGGCGGATGGAATCAGATGCCCGGGTACTACAACATGTACCCGTGGCAGCAGATGATACCCGGGATGCCGACCGGAGGGAGTCCGCCGGGGGGGTTCCCGGCTATGCGGGGTTGGGCACCCAATATGCAGATGATGCCGGGGTGGGTACCCAATATGCAGATGATACCCGGGGGAGGTTCGGCGACGCAGGGGACACCGGGGGGCGTGCCGGCGACGCAGGTGACGCGGGGGGACGTCTATCGCCCCAGTTTTGATTTTTTGACTGCTTCATCGCACACATCGACCCCAACAGATGCGCAGTTCACGCCGAGCGGTTTTGATGATTTTGCTTTGTCGGATTTGGGGTTTGATAGTCTCGGAGTTCCGGAAACTCCCGTTCAAACGGGGGGAGCAGTGCAGGGTAGTGGCGCCCCAAAGAAGAAGGGCAAGGGAAAGAAGGTCGGGGAGTCGTCTCAGCCGGGTGGGGATGACCCCACGGTACGGAGAAGGTGGACGGATGAGGAGAATGTTGCGCTGTCAAAGTCGTGGGTGAGTGTTTGCGACGATCCTCTTGTTTCTAATAACCAGAGGATCGTCAACGTGTGGGGCAAGGTAGCAGCAGCCTACCAGCTATTTTGCCCGGAGGGGAGGCCACACAACGGGGAGGATTGCCGGAAGGCATGGAACCGAATTAGGGCTGCCGTCTCTCGATTTTCGGGTTTGTACGCCAACGCCCTCCGCATGCAGAGTAGTGGCCAAACGGAGGACGACTGCAGGAGAATAGCGGAGAAAGCCTTCCCCCAGCCCGGGTTGTATAAGAACTTCACCTACTGGAACTGCTATCTAGTGCTGAACGACTCCGAGAAATTCCGAGTAGGTGTCGACGCTGGCTGGCCGAAGAAGCAACGATTGAACTATACCGGGGATTACAGCGGCAGCAGCGGTGGTTCCCACGACCTCCCTGAGACGGACCAGGTGCTCCCCAACCCTCGTTCGTTCGGCCGCCGACCTCGCCCCGCTGGGCAATAGCGGGTTCAACGGGAGGCGAGGGGGTCGCCGGGGGTTCCCAGCCAGTCGGCATCCCCCTTTGACCGCCTGTCTACAGAGGATCTCAAGTAATTCGCGCGTCAACAAACGCGCCAGATGATGGTGAAGACGTTAGCCGAATGGCGAGCGGCGACGGACCCCCAGGAGAAGAGATTTCTCTTCACATTGCTCGAGAGCATGAATGATGATCTGCGTGGAGGCGGCAGCGGCGGTGGCAGCGGAGGCGGCGGTGACAGTGGCGACGGAGGCGGCGGTGGCGACGGCGACGGCGACGACGGAGGCGAGGGAGCCGGCGAGTGATTTTTTTTATTAATGTACTTTTTAAAAATTTTTGTACTTTTTTTAATTTATTGTACTTTTTTTTAAAATTAAAATAATATTATTAATGTTTCCCTTATATGTCTCGTAAATTAAATTCCGTATATTGTGTTATTAGTGATGTGGCTATTGATGTGGCTGGGCTATTTATGATGTGGCTAGGCTATGGCTGGGCTATTTATGATGTGGCAGGAGGATTTTTAGTATTGATGATGTGGCAGGAGGAGTTTGTGGCTAGGCTATGGCTGGGCTATTGCTGGGCTATTCCTATTGTGGATGCTCTTAGTGGATCCAATCTTCACTTTCAGAAAGCATCATGATTTGGTTTGGGACTAAGCACCAGCCGAGAGATATGGTAAGCCATAGAAATGAGTTTTGCCCATCAATCAAAGGCAAAAGTGATGCAGTATTAGCTGCAGCTTCAATCCATAAGAAAGGAATCACTCTCAATGAGAGCATACTTGAACAAAGTAAAAAGTTGATGTGATTTGTTGGGAGCAGCAGGCTGCAAAGTTTCTGAAGGAGATCAAATTTTGCACATTCTTGCTGGTTTAGGAGCTGATTACAACCCAGCTGTAGTCACAATCACTTCAAAGTCAGAAGAGCTGACTGTGCGAGAAGTTTATGCACTTTTGACGAGCTTTGAGACAAGGCTAGATTCATCCGTGAAGAATAGCTCAATCAACACAGAAGGCTCCATCCCAACTGCAAATTTTGTACAAGCTGAAAATCAAAGGAGCAACTTTAACAACAACTTCAGAAATGACAACAACAACTACAGAGGAGATGGAGGCAGATCCTTCAACTTCAGGGGAAGAGGTGGCAGAGGAGGAAGATCTGGTGGCAAAATCATCTGCCAACTTTACCAAAAGCTAGGCCATGGTGCTGATAAATGTTGGCATCGTTTTGAACAAAACTTTGTGCCAACTCCTCCTCAAGTGAGAAATCCAAATTTGCAAGGCCAATGAGGATTCAATCGAATGAATCCTATTGCTAATGTTGTCCAAGCCAGGAACCAGAATGTTGTTCAACACACTGCTTCGCCTCAGTATGCTCCATCAGAATATGATGTTGATGCCTCCTCATCCACATCTTGGTACCCGGATTCTGGGGCAACTAATCATATCTCTAATGATATTGGAAATCTCAACTCAGCCTCTGAGTAAAATGGAGGTAAACTTCTTCATCTTGGTGATGGTAAAGGCATTAAGATTAAACATGTTGGTAATTCTGTTTTCAAGCCAAACTCTAACCCTTTATCCAAATCTCTTTTTATTAATAATCTGCTTCATGTTCCCCAAATATCTAGAAATCTTCTTAGTGTCTCCCAATTTGCTAAAGACAATGGAGTGGTTTTTGAATTTCATCCTACCTTTTGTTTTGTGAGGGAGCAGGGCACCAAGGAAATCATTCTCGAGGGCACCCTTGACCATGGACTTAACCATTTCTTCCTTCATAAACCTACTTCCAGCACCAAGACATCCAGACCAGATGATCTTTTCTCCTTTCATAAGAGCAAGTGCAGTGTCCCTGCTACCAGCTCAAAGTCTTTAGATGTTCTTATTTGTTCAGCTTCTACTTTACCTTCCTCTAATTCAGTCGTAGTTAGCCTAGATTTGTGGCACAAGCACCTATGCCATTGTGCATTTAACACTATCAAGAAGGCTTTAGTACACTGTAATATTCCCTATGATTCAATAAAATCAAATTCTCTCTACATATCTTGTTGTGTTGCTAAGTCTCACATATTACCTTATGAAGCTTCTGTTACAGTTTGCAATAATCCATTAGAACTAGTGCATAGTGATTTGTGGGGTCCATCACTTGCACTCTCAAGAAATGGTTTCAAGTACTATGTAACCTTCATTGATCACTATAGCTGTTTTACTTGGTTTTTTTCTCCTATAATCCAAGAGTGATGTCTACTCTGCCTTCAAGCAATTAAAATCTCTTGCTGAAAATTAGCTGAATATTAAAATCAAAACCTTGCAAAGTGATTGGGGAGGTGAGTTTCTTGGTCTCTCCACTCTCTTGCAAGAATTTGGTATTGCAGATAGAGTCTCATGTCCCAATACCCCTCAACAAAATGGATTGGCCGAGAGGAAGCATAGACACATTATAGAAATGGCTTTAGCTATGCTTTCTCAATCTGGTTTAACCTACAAATTTTGGGATGATGCTGTAATCATTGCATCCTATATCATCAATAGAATTCCTACCCCACTTCTGCAAAATATCTCTCCTATTGAAAAGCTGTTGAAAACCAAACCAAATTATCTAGAGTTCAGGCCCTTTGGCTACCTATGCTACCCACTTTTGAGGCCGTATAATAAACATAAGCTTGAACCTAGATCCTATCCATCCACCTTTCTTGGATACAGTAACACTCATAAAGGATACAAAGCCTTGCTGCCATTTGGAAAGCTCATCATAACTCGAGATATTGTTTTTGATGCACTATCATTCCCACATCTTCCTAAGTCAGTGACTACTAATGCTCAAGCTACTTCATCTCCTGTATTCTCCCCTCCTCCTTCCCCAGTCCCACCTCAAGTTTTCCCTTCACATCCCTCTCAACCTGCTTCTCCATGCTGACGACATGCTCATGTCAATTCTGCTACTTCTCAGTCACCTCCACCAGTTGAATTCATTGATGGTGATTTTTCTTCTCCTCAAAATTCTCCTCCTGCACCAGTTGAATGTACTACTCCAGTCCTTCCTACTGCTGATGGTAACTCATCTTCTCCCTATAATTCTCCTCCAGCAATATCTGCTTCATCACTCTCACAACTCCTCTTCTTCCACTCAACCAATTAATACTCCTACTCATTCATCTTCTCATTTACCATCTGTTGATGTTTCTGCCAAACCATCTCACCCAATGATAACTCGGGGTAAAGCTGCATTTTTAAGCCTAAAGTGTTCACTATTTCTCTTGATTGTATACCTAGATCTGCTCTTGAGGCCTTGTTGATTCCTATTTGGAAAGCAGCCATGTTAGAGGAATTTTTGGCTCTGTTGTGAAATAATACTTTGATTCTGACCAAGCTGCCTCCAGGCAAGAATTTGATTGGTAACACTTGGGTTTTAAGACTGAAGAAACATGTTGATGGAAGTATTGCTAGACACAAAGCGAGATTAGTGGCACAAGGCTTCTCACAAGAACCTGGTTTTGACTTTGGTGAAACGTTTAGTCCTTTGGTCAAGCCTACTACTATCAGGTTAATTCTTTCTATTGCTATCTCTCTTGGCTGGAGCATTTCGCATCTTCATGTGAATAATGCTTTTCTATATAGTGATTTGGAAGAGGACATTTACATGAGACCACCTATAGGTTTTGAGCAAGGTGACCCCTCTCTTGTCTGCAAACTCAACAAGGCATTGTATGGCTTAAAATAGGCTTCTAGATCTTGGTTCCTAACTATTCAGTCTGTACTTTTATCTCTTGGTTTCTCCCAATCCGAAGCACATACTTCCCTATTTTTCAGGATTTCTGGCAAGGAGACGGTCTATCTACTTATCTATGTTGCTGACATGCTCATCACTGGTTCTTCCAATATTGCTCTCAAATATGTCATTTCAAAGCTCAGCCACCATTTTTCTTTTAAGGATCTAGGGGAAGTGAGGTATTTCCTTGGAGTTGAAGTCACTCACACAACACAAGGCATCCATCTTTGCCAAGCAGCCTACATCAAGGAGCTCTTGAACAAAGTACAAATGCAAGACTGCAAGCCCTATCCTACTCCTATGTTGAGTAATCTCAAGTTGTCCAAAGATGATGGAGATCCTTTTATGGATGGCATGCTTTACAGAAGCACTGTTGGAGCACTTCAATATGCTTCAATATGCTACAATTACCTGACTAGAAATAGGTTTGTGTGTTAATAACGTGAGTCAGTTTATGGCTGCACCTCTTGATTCACATTGGAAAGCAGTAAAAAGGATTTTGAGATATTTAGTAGGTTCTATGGATTATGGCCTACATATACAAAAGTCAGATTTCACTCTAACTGCCTTTTCAGACTCCGATTAGGCAGCTGATCTTGATGATAGAAGGTCAGTCACTGGCTACTGTGTATACTCTGAGAAGAATTTAATATCTTGGTCTTCTAAAAAGCAGGCCATTGTTTCGAGATCAAGCACAGAGGCTGAATATAGGAGTCTTGCTCAAGCTGTTTGTGAAGTTGGTTGAGTAACATCTTTGCTTAATGAGTTGAAAGTGGATTGTTGAAAGACTCCAGTTGTTTGGGTTGATAACATGAGCACGATCGCCTTAGCAAGCAATCCTGTGCTGCACGCACGCACCAAACATATAGAGATTGATGCACACTTCATAAGAGACAAGGTAAAAGAAAAGAAAATTGAGTTGAGATATGTCCCTTCTACTGATCAGATTGCAGACCTCTTGACCAAGCCTTTAGGCTACCAATTCTTCTCCCCGACTTCAAAACAAGCTTGGCATTTGTTCTATGTCTTGGATCGAATTGAGGGGAAGTGTTAACATGGTGATCCAAACTGAAGTTGCTAAAGAGAAGTCAGCCAAGGGAAGTTGTGATGCTACATATCCAATGCCAAAGATAATATCTAGTTGTGCCACGTTGGAGCCGATGCTAGCTGTTCCTACATGGAAGGAAGTGCTGCTTGGTGGCATCGGCTGATTGGTCCAGGAACAGGCTTTTTTCTCAGCACCTAGAAAATGATGGATCACACCTTATTTCTCTTAATGAATATTGTCATGTAGTTCAGATTTTACAGCTTGTTTTGTCAGGGACTAAGGGTTTGAACCTAGGTTGTTCTCTAGCATAGTATATATAGAGACAAAATTGTAACAGCCGCATCTTTTCAATGAAAGCTTAATGCGAAAACTCTCTTCTTACTCAAGTTGCAATGTCTTCTTTTACATCTTGCTGCACATTCTGTTCTTTGTCCATTCTTATCATATATATGTAATTCTGTTTTGAAGATGGAGGATGAGCTAATAGAGTTCCAGCTGGATTGATATGTATTTGGAGTATATAAGCTGATGATTCTTTCTCATAACAGACGAGAACGAGAGAGAGATTCAAGATAGAAATAAAGAAATAAAGATCGAATACATTTTTTTTTGTTTATAGTTTCTTTCAAATGTTATTCGGCGTTTACTCTAACAAAGAATACAAAATTGCTCCAAGTCCATTGTCTGGATTGATCAGAGGAATGCAACTCCACACTTTAATTAAAACCTTCACTTCATATCGTGTTTCCAAACATAGTCGATAAGCATGGATATAAAAAACAATGTCATCAAAATACAGTCTTCAACACAAGGGAAATGGATTCTAAAAAGGGGGAACAACAAACTACAGAGACGAGGAAATCAAGAAAAAGAAAAAAAAAACAAAAAACTAATAATTAATAAAAATTATTCTTACACCTCACAAGAACTCAGTGCTAAAAAAGGCTGTGGACTAACATAACCTATGTACTCCTTGTTGGCATCAAATCAACAACCGCGCTATCTGGCCGAGCCTTTCCCTGTGCACCACGGTAACATTTCTACCGGAAGGCGAGAGCTCAAAATTTCTAAAACAAGTCTCCAAAATGTAACAGCAGAGCGAGTGAGAGTGAGCAGGATGGCTAAATCCCTTTCTATATAGGTTATAATGCTCCGTATCCGGCTATATACGAGGAACTTATAGTTTACTCCTGAAAATATGCAAACCTTACATAATTAGTAATGCCAAGGAAGTTATACATAACCCTTCTGAGGACAAATCCTATTACATATCAGCGCGCATGTTAGATTTTGATATTACGTTACTTCAAGCACACTAAACGCACACATGAAACAAGATTTCTGTAGGTCCGCTATCCAGGTGACAAATGTATAGCAGTCACCAGGATAATGATCTAGCTAAGCACAGATACATATATGAATGAGACTTATTTGATATAGCAGAAAAATCTGTGATTAAATTAACAAGAATCTTACCAAACAGAAGTCAAAAAGGAGCCTCGAGTGGTTCATCCCAATTATCTCCACTTCCATTAGAGGCATCTTCTGCATCTTCCTCCATTGAGAGCCTAATATATTCCCGGTGAGCAAATCGATCCCACTCTGTCAAATTTGGGTTCTCGCGCTCCTGTCCAGTTTAAATAGTTGAGAAGAGAATGAACATTTCAGTTCTTGGACCGTATTTTAAATTGCAGCATGGTATAAGTACAATAGTAACTGAAAGTTTGCATTTTACCTGCCGAATTAGAAAAGGATCACGAGACTCGAAAGCCATAAACTTATTAAGGTTAAACAGGATACTGAAAACACTGCCAGAAAGTCTGCTTCCTTTTATATCTCGCAGCGTAAAATAGCTCTCATCCTGCACGTCATAATTTGAATGTAATAAGCACAACAGAGATATGTAAGAAAAGTAAGTCATATGCAATCTACAATAAAGATCACCTCTGGATGAACCATGTCCACAATTTGACACAATATATCTTCGAAAAGCACAGGCTCTTGGGCCATGCATTCCATTCTATGCAACTGCTCCTCATAAAAGAATTGCATTTCATTCCTCGTTATAATTCCATTACCATCCAAATCTATGCACTTGAACCTGAAAAGGACTACATTATTGACTTGCATATAAAAGTTAAAGAAATCATCAACCAAATATTTTGAGCTAAAAGAGCACCTAACACATTAGTCCAAGTATAGTATCTGGGCATTTACAGAAGGTACTACTCATAACTAAGAAACATTTAAAACCTATTACAGAAACACTCAAATCCAGGATTTGCTCTCCTTGTCATTGATATTGAGCCCCTACAGGATTAACTATGAATGTACTGTGCTCCTTGGATGAAAAAGTATAATTACATCTTCCACAAATCCACTATTTAGATACTACCGAAATAAGTAAAATCTTTATTTAGTTATTTCATGAAAGGGCTCAGTAGCACCCAAACTCACAACCCTGCAACCCACATGTATAAAGAACAGAAAAAAAATATTCAGGCTCCATTTTCCTGATTATCCATCCTTTAGCAACATGGAGGTCACACCTTCAGCAAATGACAAAATCATAAATATATAATAGAAAGAACCCAACAAAAGTTCAAGGATATTTTATTGTGCTGCCTAGTTTTTATTTGACAGCTTAGATCTTGTGCATACCAATACTCAAGACTAAGGTCAGATGATTTATCCTCCTCTGACAATATGAAGTAGACGAAATCTTCATAGCCCATCTTTCGTTCAACCTTACTGGTGAACTTTCTCGGAACCTTGCAAATTCAAGCAACAATGCTTAAAAAGATACTCAAGACATCATAAATGGATCAAATGTTCCAATGCACGCAACCCAACTCGTCGAATAGTAAGAAGAATGAGGGAACAGCAAACCTGAGAAAATATTCTATCAACAATCCTGTAGGTTAGTGCGTGGTTACCATATCTGATGAGGTTTTCTTTGTCAATCAAAAAATCATGATCCGAGTCCAGTTCCCAGAACTTGCAGTATATCACATAAAAATGCTCATATGAGAAGTACCTGAAGAAATGGGAACAGAATGTGGTAGCAAATATATGCTAGTGAAATGCAAAACAGTGAACACCAAAGCAATTACAATGCCCCTAGTCCAATATAGATGCTTGATAAAAATGATATATAATGTTACAAATGCTAATACATGTATAATGACTACAATCTAATGAGAGTCTTGAACATCCATAAGTTACCTTTTATTCACTTTTCAAAGAACAAGAAGAAGATCATCATGATCTATTACCAAACAGATGGACAAGAAAAATAAAAGTCATATGACAAAATAAGATACTCCTTAATTACCTCAAGACTTTATTAATATCCTCTTCTTCATCTGCATGCTGCATTGCGGCAATCAAGTTTGAGCGTCTCAGCTCTTTTAGTGTAAGACGATTATTACCCGCTCTATTCCCATAGTAAAATATTCTGTATATTACAGTTTCAGCTGTAAATAGATGAAAAGGGCTATTACTTAATCTCAGCCCAAAAATTACAGCTCAAACAAATGTTGAAAATATGAGAAGATCACTCAACAAAATCCAATAAGCTACTTTTAGAATATCTTTTCAGGGGAAGAGGAAAAGAAAAGGTACATAACATATAAGTAAAACTTCATAGAACTTTCAACTAGATAAAAAAATTGTTATAATCTCTCAAATCTTGTCCCACATTGACTTGGTGATGATTCTATCTCATCTATATAAGTGTGGATAACTCTCCCCCCTTATAAGGCCTTTTAAGGGGGTGAGTGACCCATTTCTAATAAGAATAAAGTTACCCAACAAGGTTAAACCAAAATTCATACAACAAGAGAATAATGGTTCTAGAACATGTAGCATTTGTCCACATAGATCTACCAAGACATAGTGCTATTGCTATCTAGACCTTCATGCTCATATAAGTAAAAGTGATCAAACAAAACTAACAAAAGGTGGACCCTAGTAGAATGTTTAGATAAGATCTGTTCATCAGGTAAATAAATTTAGTAACAGTGATTTAAAAAAAAAGATATTGATTTGTAGTGCAAATCAGTAAATTTAAGAGCAGCATCAACCAATAGGAAATCGTATTCAAGGATCTAGCATAGAAAAGAACTTTTGGAAAAATAAAACTGACCAGTTAAATTTTAACCAATATGATTCAGTAACAATAAATAACTGCAAAATCGAGACATGACATACCATATCTTTCTTGAAATTCAGGCGTACCCTGTAGGAATTCCAGCCCAGGATGAGTGGTTAAAAGTTCTCGAAGAACAGGTTTAAAGTCATCCTATTTCAAGGTAATATGATTACCAACATATGAAGAAATGTTAATAACTAGCTGACTCAATTTTATGCACTAAAGATTTAAAATTACTAAGAAATTTGTTCAACCTGGACCAAGTGCCTGTTCTCTGGCTGCTTCAAGATTGTAAATAACTGTGTAGCCAGATCCTTGGTTAACATTCTATTAATCCAATAATCAACAAATGCATCTCTGTTTGGACAAATAAGCCCCCAGGTGAGAGTTCTTACTTCTTACATCAAATGACAACAAGAGAAATAGAATCATCAATCATCTTACTATCTAGAAGTTTAATGATGAGCAAGTAAAGTTTCCACTAGAAAATGTTGCCACTTGCCAGTAATTACAAACTTATAGTTTCAGCTCAAGAAGAGTGATTTCACATGGAAGACACATATTTTTGGCATTTGTATTTCTTTTCTTGCACTACTAATAGGTAAATATAAATCCAAGCATCTTTTTCATTTCATTTCATTTCATTTATTATTATTATTATTATTTTTTTTGGGGGGGGGGGGGGGTGGGGGGTGTAAGTGGGGGTAGCTTGTTGGTTGTTAGCAGATTTATCAGGATCTCTTTAGTTATTACTTGGTATTTTGTACTCCCTCCGTCCCATAGAAATAGGCTAATTGGGGATGGTACGGGTTTTAATGCATAATTGGTAAAGTAAGAGAGAAAGAGAAAAAGTAATTGAAATAATGTATTGGATGGTGGGATCCATAAATGACAAACAAAAGGAGAAAATATTTCCATAAATGGATATGGACTATTTTTATGGGATGTACGAAAAAGGAAATTCAGCCTATTTCTATGGAACGGAGGGAGTATTTCTTTTTACCATTATAGATTTTGAAGCTTACTTGGTTTCTAAGATAATCGAAGAGTGGAGGAACATAGTGAACCAATCATTTAAAATAAATGAAAAGGATAAGGCTTTCTTTTATGATTGTAGATACCAAACTTAATTTGTCACTATGGCAATTCCCTTATATATTGGTTCAACAATTGCTACAATATTTTAACTAATAATTAAAAGTGAACACAATAAATACATGGTGATAATGAGAGATTCGGAAACAAAGCAAGCATTTGTGTCATTGACATGACTTTACTCCACTACTCTCACTATATTTGACTGTCAATAAACCGACTAATAAATTCTTATACTCCGTCCGTCCACAAAAAATAGTCTTATTTTGCCATTTTCGGATGTACACAAAAATAGTCCCATTTTCATGAGTGAAGTGGAGAGAGAATAAAGTAAGAGAGAAAAAAAGTAGAGATGATATAGTTTCCATTTCCATTTTAGGAAATGTGTCACTTTTAGTATGACAAACCAAAAAGAAAAACGTATCACTTTTAATGGGATGGAGGGAGTAATTGTCTCTTTGCAGGGAGGATAACTCTACAGATAGTTCAACGACTAATTAGTAATATCATGTAGCATTACACATAGTTTAATTTAAGTAATATCCTTCAGGTGAACTTTCTTGTTAACCATGAAGCATTACAAGATATACTGGACTCTGGAGGTCACAGAAAGATGGAGAAAAGGGGAAATACTCATTACATTACCTGGTCACAATTCCAGCACCCTCAGTATCAATCTTTTTAAACAGTACAGAAGAAAAGAAAGACGGGAGCTTGCAAATTTCCTTCGTCACTGGTTTAAATTCTGAAATTCCATCAAATTTACATGTTATTAGTAGATAATGAACAAGTGAACATTCTAAAACTACACATTCTAAAACTACACACATGCATAATTAGCAAATTTCACCATGTATTTGCAGTCCATCCACATGACCATAAAAAAATTGGTTGATTCTAAACAAGCACCGCTCTTTCATTTCATTAGGTGGTGGCCGACCATTTTGGAAATAGAACTGCATAATCACAAATTTTATCAAATGAACTATACCCACTCACTTCCCAGAAAGAGGGGGCTGTAGGATTCTGAGACAAACACTTGGAAACAGAATAACAACACATCAACTAATTTAACCTGAGGTATAAGCTCTTTCACAGGCTCATTCACTGATTTCAAGCCTAAGGCAGAAGGACCTGTCCTCTGTTTGATGAGTCGAGGAGAACCTGAACTCCTGGGTGATAGTGGTGGTGTACTACTACCTGAAGGAAACATAGAAGGCAATGTATTGCTAGCTGCAGTATTTGTGCTTGCTGTTCCAGAAGCATTCAACGGGCCACCTCCCTTAGCTTTATTGAGCAACGATTTTACCTGAATAATTTATATGTGGATAAATATGTAAATACATATGATTCCTTTATCAATATTAACAATACTGAACCTAAAATTCTGGGCAGTTTTGAGGGAAAAAGTAACCAAATAAATTGATGCCACCAGCACTTGGAAATTCTAAAGGACTGAAAAGACATACTAGAACATTCATCCCAATTTTTCGATTTCATATACAAATGAAGAATTTCCGCAAAGTCATTCCAGTTACTGACACTGCAAACTCTCAATCAATACGGGTAGAAGAAATGGTGCAAGAATATTTTTGGCATTTGTATCTGCTTTAGGGACTTAAGTATAAATGTAAATTCCAGATATACCCCAAGGGTTTTTGAGTGTATATTCAATTTTCGGCTCAAAACAATTTGGTATCAAAGCATCAGGCCATCAGCTGCTGGAAAAAGGAAGGAATAGATCGGGAGGCAATGTTTGGTGAAGGAGGCTGGATTGAGCAGCTACCGCAGCTGTTGCTACAGGTTTCCAATGGAAGCTCAGAGTGCCCCCCGAAGGAGAGTCCACTGCTGCCAGAGTAATATCCTTTGAATTGATGTCGCTTGTGTGGAAAAAAGGATTGTTTAGTCCAAAGGAATTATGTGCTAGACTATCTCAAGGAGACAAGGATGTTGGGTTGCAAGCCTGTGAATACTCGCACTGAGTGCAGAGGAAGAGGAAAGCAAGTTGGTCGACAATGAGAGGTGCCAAATATTAGTGGGTCGATTAATATAGGAGTACGACTCAGTTACTCAACAAACATATCATTTGTTGTGGGCATGGTGAGCTACTACATGCATGATTTTGGGAAAGGTCACAAGCACAGTGTACCAGATTCTGAATTTTTGGAAGAATGGGCACTTGAACATCAAGGTCTACTGTGATTCAGACTGGATGAGCTTATGACAAGAAGAGTAAGAACAGTCGGTCGTTGCTCATTCCACAGCCGAAGCAGAGCATGGCACTGTCTGTTGTAGAGATTATCTCTGCTTGAGATCCATGTTGGTGGAGCTCAAGATGGACCAAGCGCTCAGATGAAGTTGTGGTGTGAATCGTCTGATAACAAGCCGGCAATCAGTATCGCGAACAACCTCGTGCAACATGGCTGAACCAAGCTGTGCAGCTCGATCGGTTCCACCAAGTTGATCGACGAACTACTGAAGTTGGGACATGTAGCCGCCACTAGGGAGCAAGTAGCAAATGTCTCACTTAGGGGCTTAGTTCATTAGACTTGGTTAGATTATGAGACAAGATGAGCTTAGCAGATATCTTTCGCCCATCTTTTGAGGGAGTGTTGAGATTTGTATCTAGTTTAGGAACTTAATTGTGAAATGTAAATTATATATATATCCTGGGGGGTCTTGAGTAAATATTCAATTCAGCTGAAAACAATTAATACAAATTCATAGAGTAAGAACAGACAAAACTTTTATTTTTTCTTCACATAGGAAAATTTAATCAAGTCAAATTAGTCCCATGTTTTGTCAACTTGAAGAATACTACAAACCCCTAGGGGAGACAGACCGATAATTTGACAAGAAAATAGTTGCATTCCGAACTATAAGAGCATTGGAACATAACTTGGGAATAATGTGTACATCTCAACCTACACCTGCCAAGCAACGGTGTATATGAATGTTTTAGCAGGAATAAGTGCTAATGAAAAGCAAAATCTAATCTATTCCAGATCCAACATCTCATATCAAGGCTGAACAATATTGTCCTATTATACGCTCATTATGAATCATGGAATCTCTTGCTCATATGTAAATGAGGAGCAACAACTGATTTGAAATGTTAAATAATGCATATAAGTTTATCCAGCATACCCAATCTGCATAGGCATGCAGGCACATCCTTTTTAATACCAGGTCACGACTAGTAAAATTTACCGCTCTGAATTTGAAAGAAATCAACTCCCATGGACTTCCCAGTGTCATGAAAATATCAAAGGGCCACTGTTCTCATAAAAAATGGTTGGTATTTGAAATTCAAAAGGGTTGCAGATTTATCACATGTTTTTTAGATGGACCAAAGTCCAAAAATTGGTCCCTTACATTTGCTCTAAAAACTTTTTGGTCCTACACATTAAGTATGTTAGAGCTTTTGGTCCTAAACAATATGTTTTGTTCTATATTTAACGATTCTGTAAAAATTAACGGTCAATCATGTTTTCAAGTTCAAAATTGGTCTCGTACATTTGCAAAATAAACCTATTTGGTCCTACACATTTTAAGTGAGTTAGCTTTTGGTCCTAGACAATATGTTTGGCCCATATATAACTCATCAAACAGGTCAAAACGTTTTTGACTGTTAATTTTTTACGAACCATTAAATATGGACCAAACATATTGTTTAGGACCAAAAGCTAACACAAACATATTGTTTAGGACTAAAAGCCAACACACTTAATGTGTAGGACCAAGAAGTTTTTTTCAGCATATGTACGGGACCAATGTTGGGCTTTATTCGTTTAGATATGACCTGCAACAGACGAAAGTTTGACTTATGATGTTAGATATTGCATTGTTGTAGAGAAAGGTTTTGATAGTCCAATTTGTATGAACAATCAGTTCTTAAAATCCAACACAGGGTACCAGAATCAAAGGGTTTTATTGAATATCCAATTAATCTAAAAGTTCCAAAAATGTGGCAACACTCTCAAATCTCAATTTATCTAAACATGAACATATTAGTGAGTATTGTTATCAGCCCAAATTATGCAATGTAAACTAAATGCATCACAGAAAATTGTCATGATAAGGAAAATATGAAGTTAGAATACTACTCCCTCTGTCCCAGTATGAACTATCTCCTTATTAGCCCGTCCCCGAAAAATACGAACTTTTTAATTTTGGAATAGTTAAACAATATATTACCCCTACATATCATTTTATCTACAACTTATACCTTTACACTCATTACTAATGATGTGAAGCTCACTCTCTACTAACACTACTTACACTACCTTTTATCTCCATCTCTTTTATTTTACCAATTATACATTAAAACTCGTGCCGAACAAAATATTCGTACTTTTCATGAACGGAGGGAGTATTACACATTTCCACTGTTCAAGTAGAAAATACCGCAAAGTATAATGATTAGACTAGCATGACTTCTTCAACCAAATGCAAATGATGACACGCATCATGGTTTACACAGCCAAATACATTGGATTTTCCGTGTAGCAAAAGAGTCATTGCAATTGAAAACCCAGAATCTCACCTATCTCACTTTCATTCAATTCTGTAGTGTCCTAAGAATGAATGCATCTTGCTCATAAATAATTAATTGATCCGCTATTACTAATTATCAGATAATTGATTATGCAAATGAGCAAGAGCAGGTGTCACCACATGAAGCTTCTATTGATACATAAAAGCAGAAAACAAAACAGAACAGCTATAACATTACAAAAGCGTTGATCAGCATATGATCAAATAGAAAGGCCGCAATGCCGGTAGTCAAAAGTTATGTTCAGTTCTGTAACTAATATCCACGCAATACCAATATATCTACTCACTTATCCAACTTCATATCCATAAGGGCTCTTAACACCTTAAACAACCACCTTCTACACATTAAGACGGAAATCCCTATCATCTTTTAATTGGTTCACAGTAGCTGAATTTATTTTTGTTTATTATGATTTTGATATATTTTACAAAGCATACAAATCTAAATGGTTTATCTCTTCCTTTCAGAAATTAAATTTGCATGTGGAATCAAACATTCCCTCTCACTCTAACCCACCAAACCGAGCACAAATTACAACCCGAAACACGAAAATGATAGAATGAAAAAGCAATTACCAAGGAATTTGTTTCAGGAAGCGAAAGCCACTGATCAAATAGCTTTTCGGCAACAAATGGATTGGCTTTAATTGCCAACGCCGACACATCCTGAATTTGCAATAGTTCAGCATCGAGGCACGTGATATCTCCATTAAAATCCAAATCCATCTCTATTTCCTCAAAAAAAAAACACAATACAATACAACTCGCAACCACCAGATCTTTGTTGAACCATCAACCAGGAAGCGGAGCCCAAATTTCCGTCGCCCGCGAATGTTAATCAATTCAAAAATCGGCAAATAGAATAGATTCGGAATGGGTATCTGTGTAGCGCGGGAAAGAAAGCACTAGAATGAATTGATAATGGAGATCTGAATAGAGAATGCAGATCATTTGCAGGTGGGAATATCGACCAAAGGGGCGCGAGTGAATAGAGTGAATATATATATATATATATAAATTCATTATTTAGTTAGATTCTTAAATTACTAATTTATGTTTTTAACCTTTCATCTAGTAATAAATTACTACTTCTATACATGTTTATTGATTCTCTTAATTAAATCAAAATGTTTTGTACGATTTTTAAAGTCCATTTGTATATATATTCAGGGTAACTATACGATTTTTTTTAAGCGAAAAATATTTTATCATTGTTTCAATTATTACTCTATTTGTTCTATAAAAATATTATATAAATAAAATGATACATGAATTAATACAATTGGCAAAGTAAGAGAGATTAGAAAAAAGATAGTTAAAATAGTGTAAGTGGATAGTGAAACTCTGTTGCTGTGGACAAGGGCTGCGCGACTGGGTGGGGAAGAAAGGCGTGAGTCGCGTTTGGGGCGAGGAAGGGGAAGTGGGGTATGGTCGCAGCGCTGACCGCGGCTGTCTATTGCACGGCTTTGAGAGCAGCGGCGGTGGCGGTTCCTGATTTTTTATTTTATTTTTAAAATCTTTATCTATAAAATATATATTCCCAAATCATTTTTTCATTCCATGCCATTCTATTTATTTTTGTCCAATTAATTTTGTTCCAATCTAATTAAAATATACCAACAATTAATAAAATAATGTGATTTGTGGTTGTGGTGTGACCACTATTGGGCATGACAAGTTTTTGTAGCTGTGCCTTGGGCGGATTCGTCGTGGCTGTGCCACTCTATTATGGACACTCTTAGTGTTCAAAGTCTCCATATGGTAGGCGATAGTGGTATAATCTTAAATAAATTGATGCGTATGGATAATGAGTGGGGACAACTATCTATTAATGGAAATGCTCATAATTTTATGGGACGGACGAAAATGAGAGTGAACAGATTTTTATGGGATTAAGGAAGTATAAAAAATTTAATTAGTGCTACAAATTGATACATTTTGTCAAGTCCCTCTAGGACTTACTTTTCTTCTTTTTTTCATCGTATTTATATTGTAGGGCATAATTTGGTTGTGAATATATAGATGTATCTGCTCCGACATCTTTTGTTCCTGGTGCAACATATCACATACTCATCGAAATATTTGGGGGAAAGGATCATCTTACTGGAACTCCCGATGAGTTGAAATCCATACTTGTTGATTCCTTCTCCGCGAGAAAACCTACAGTTATAAATGTCATCATCTATCAGTGCAGAGGGTGGGAGATTGCAGCACAAGAACTGACACTGAGATAGATCAAAATTCAGTTGATTTAAATGATCAAGTTCTTGAACTTGTAATAGTGGCACCATCACTTGTATTCGGTATATATATAGATCTATTGTTATAGTTTTGAATGTTTATTAGAGTTTCTGTTGATTAAGTAATACTCCCTCCGTCCCTGAAATTTTGTCACATTTTTTCATTTTCATGTGTCTCACAAAAATTTTCACATTTTACTTTTTACCATTTTTGGTAATGGACCTCACATTCCCACTAACTTATTCTCACTCACATTTTATTATAAAACTAATACTTTAAGTAGAACCCACGTACTATTAACTTTTTCAACTCACTTTCTATTACATTTCTTAAACTCGTGTCCGGTCAAATATGGAACCTATCTTTCACTTATTAACCGCTTGGGAGCTATAACTTCCATATTTCGATCAAAGTGAATGTAGTGTCCTTAGGAGTCCGATTTCTTGAGCTAAGGAGAGAGAGGATAATTCCGGTTTTGAAAAAATGATAAAAAAAAAGGCCTTAAGGTTGATCTTCTAGACTTGAACATGAAGAATTGTGAACTTGTTGTTATTGTTGATGCATGAAAAGGATTAGGCAATAAGACGTTAGGCCTCATATCCATATTATCACATGCCTTACCCTTAATAAACCCCAAGTGAGCCAATTTTGAGCTTTGAAGCCTTATTTTTTGTTGAAAATTTTGAATCACTAAATGAGCCTATGTAATTTATCCTTTGCTAAGTCTTAATTCTCGGTCCCTATCACCAAGGTTAAAGCGCAGGCACATCTTGGGAGGGTTTGTTGTTTGACAATAAAAGGCTTGTGTTTGAGCCACAAATGATGTTGTAAAATAAAAGAAGGAAAAAAAGAAAAAGAAAAAGAAAAAAATAGTGAATAGAATAAAAGGCAGCCTTTTATGATTGAAAAAAAAAGCCAAGGCAAAAAAAGAAGAAGTTAGAATGAAAAATGAAAATAGAATAAAAGTGTTGTTTTGTTAATTTTGAGATGATGAAAAATATTAAGTTTTGGGGGTGTGTGTTGAGTTGTAATTGAGATGTGAGAATTGTAATGGATGTGCTAGTGCTATAAAAGTGGTGGTGAGTCACTTAGCCAAATATGATCCCACCTTGAGCAAAAGCCTCATTACAATCAAATGATTAAAGTCCTTTGATTTGTGCATCACAATGACTTGTTAGTGGTAAGTTTTGTTTAAGTTTGGGGGAAACACCTTATGTACCTTTAAAAAATAGAATAGTCAGAAGAACTCCTTTTTATGATCTAGTTATGACGGTTTGAGACGCTCTAGGCACTACCCGAGCAAACATTGGTGTTGGAGTGACAAGCTCTTAGTTGGTTGGTGTTAGAGTTTGTATACTAGAAATCACCTTTCTAGTGATCGAATACAGTAAAAACTCTTATTTTATTTTCCAATGGATGCAACAGATTATTTTTGTCATAATGTTGTTATGTTTTACATTTAATGGATGTTTATTGCATGTTTAAATGTATAAGTAACTTAATAAAGGCTAAGTCTTTGTTTTAGTAGACTGGTTGTGGGCGTCGTCCACTTTAAGGTAACACGGTCAGTTCTGAACAAAGAAAAATAAGAATCTCACAACCCAGATATGCCTAGACTACCTATCGTGAAAGATTGCAATGTCAGTCCGCATATTTCTAAGCCTTACTGAAATAAGATGACATTGGTGTGGTAGAGCACTGAATTGGATCTAACAGCGAGACAAGTCTTTATGCTAGGTCTTAAAGGTCGTGCATGCGAACACGTTCTGAGAAGGAGGTCTTAGAAACAATCAATCAAGAAATCGAAAAGTTATGTAGAAAGACTGCAAGGCCTGGTGAACCTGTTAGATAAAAGGGCTGCAGAGAAGGCGGCTAGGGATGTATATGTTCAATCTTGGGAATACAGTGACTTTTCCCAAGGGTCCTCGTATCGACGCAAACAACTTTGAGCTGCGGATGTCCCTTATACAAAAGGTGGAACAGTATTCGTTTGCAGGGAGAGCCACTGAGGATGCTAATCGCCACTTAAAAGTCTTTAGATCTCTAGTGATTGCAAAAGCACTATAGTTCGCAGAACAAATTAGGTAAGCGGAGTCAACGCAACTGATCAAGTCAGGTGTTGAACTGATCAAGTCGGCAACTATCGGGTCGTTGGTTATGCAAACTTAGAGACTAAGGGCCTTCAATACCTTAACCCACAATACTATTAACTATTAAATGGAAATAAGGGTCGAATACCACAGGGACAGAGGCGGGTTGAGTTGTGTATGAGACATGTGGGGGTTGGCTGCTGCCACGCTTCACTACCGGTGGGTTAACTAAAACTAAGATTACTCAAGTTGTAAACTAACTTGATCAACTGGATTACCAACATGAAATCAACAATAACTCCAAACTGATCAACTCATATAGAAACACATGCAAGCATAAAACAAACGGGGACTACTGAAAGAAAACTTGCGCACTACCAAAAGCTGCAAAACGAAAAGGTGACAGTGACTGCAATCCTAATGAACTATGACCTTATTCTTCACTGAGCAACAAATCAAGCACACATGGCAAAAGAAAACAGAGCATATGACATCAAAGCGAGAAACAAACAAATCAAAACACAGATCTATGTGATTTAGCCGAAGAGAAACAGATCTAAAGGTCTATCCTAATTTCATGCAAGTTGACGAGCAAAAACTTAGATCTAACTATGAGAAATCGAAAACAGAGCAACGAAGGCAATCTAAGCTAGATCTATACCAGAAATCATCAAATTCCAACAGACATGCATCGCATACTCCATCCTAAACATCAGATCTAAACATAAATCATTGAATTACGCAGAACTCACTTCAAAATCAGAACATAACTAGACTAGCAAAGAAAACGAGAACAGAAAACATCAGATTCAAGACAGCTTGCGCTGAAAACTCCATTTCATAAACGATCTCCGATAAACCAAACAGCTGAATTCCAAAACTTCAGATTCAGAAGATCGATCAACAACAAAAGTACTGGAGTAGCAACTAAGAGAAAACCGAAAGAACAACTGAATTGCGGAAAATCAAAGAACTAAAACTGAATAACAACTATTTGACCCCTCGGGGCTTAAAGAAAACAAACTATGAAGGCTTCTTTGGCATATCCGAGTCTCTTCTCCCTTGACGAGGAAGAAGAGAGGAAAGTTGAAGTAGAAACCGACTCCGATGACTCCTAGCTCCCGTGCTTCATGCTTAAATGTAACTAAGGACTGCAAAGTGATTGAGATGATAATGGACTTTCCAAAAGAAAAAAAACTCTCCCGCTATATGCCTTCTCTCGACTATTTATAGGATGGCTTTGGCTCAAATCCCTAGGTTAAGCCTATCCTGTGTTGACATTAATGCCCCTGAGTTGGCTTTTTCTTTTCTCTCTCTTATGACTCATCATCTCGTGTGTTGAACTTCACTTGATCAACTCGCTGGTTGGGTAAGCTCCTTTGCTTGTTCGGAACTGATCAGCTTGCCCTCGGATTTGGTCATTTCTTACTTTAATTCCAAGTTGATCAAGTCGTCCATGCACTCCGCCTCCTCAGCACTTTTCCAGCCCCTGCACACTTAAATTCACCACTTTTTCACACATTATCAACCTGGTTAGTGTAATAAACCCTTATAAAATCATGATTGTAACGAGCCCTATCAAACTGCTCACACTTAAACCATGCTTGTCCTCAAGTATGAAAGAACAAGAAAATAAAAAGGGCAAGTTACATGCATGGGTTCCTGACTGACTCCTAATACTAAACAAACTCCACAAACACTAACACAGATAGACAAACACAAGCAACACTTAAACAAATATTTACTTCTCCATGTTTGAAACTGGCTCAACTTTTGGCAGTATTCCCCACAAGCTTAAGGTCACTCCAAATATTTTGCAGTCTCAAATTCCTCCCTCCCCTTTGGTTCAGTCTGGTCAGTCTATCAGTTCGTCAAGATAGCCTTTATTCTAGCCAACTGTTAGATTCACTCGGTCACTAATTTCTCACCAGAGATGTATTCATGCTTAAATAAATCAGATACGAATTTATTTGACCGATTATGAGATTAATCAATTCACATGTTAAACAGATAAGTGCATGCTGGAACACAAATAATTCATGCTTAAAGAAAGTAAATTATAAACATGAATATTACGGTTTGGAGTTACCGGTTTGATTCTCCAAAGAATCGTCGATTGCTTGCGCCTTCTCCACGATGATCTTCAATACTAGACCACGGATCTTCTGACTATTTCCCGAACTGTATCTCGATATCAGGGTGGGCTGATCTTATCAAAATACTATGACTCGAATAAAGACGACAAGAAAATTCTCACGGAGGAGAGCTGCAAATCTCATGGATGAGAGAGCTAAAAAAATCGTTCTCCTCTTAGAGAGAGAGACGAAATTTATGTTGTGAAATTAATAATAATTTCCGTCGTCTTTATTCTCCTATTTATAATAGTTACATATTGGGTCCAGTCAGGGATCTATGGAAGGTTTTGGATATGGCCTCCCCCAAATAGTTTTTTACTAATTAAATTGAACTCATAATTTAATACAAGCTTATATTGGAATTTTACGAGCAGCCACTACAGTAGTAATATTGCACTGTCCATCCAAATCCGAAATTATAAGTAATCCGGCTTCCTTGTTTAAATGATTATTTCTCGGGCTTAAGATAAAAATGTCCATTAATTAATTAATGTCTGCTATGGACTTAATTAATTAACATCTTATTAATTCCAAGAGTGGACTTAGCAAGAAACACTTATTTATTATTCATGGAATAATTAAATTCTAACTGGCCAGTTTTCAAATAATAAAACCTTGCTCCTCTTGAGGACATTATCAAACGACTCACCTCGCGCACGATTCAACATAATAGCAATCCTAGCACCGCTAGATATTAAACACCATTACCCAATATATCAGGATTATTGGGTTGCGAAAAACCTCCACCATTTGATAAGTCAAAGTAGTGCATAACCAATACCGTATGCTCAATGCTAACGTATGTAGATTAAGAAATAGTTGTTTATCAAGACCTAGTCTTCCAGTAGATAGCATAAAGACATGTCTTGCTGTTAGATCCGTTCAGTGCTATACCACACCAATGTCATTTTATTTCAGTAAGACTTAGAAATAATCTGACTGACATTGCAACCTTTCGCGATAGGTTGCCAAAACCTATCTAGGTTGTGAAATTCTTCTTTCTCTTTTGCAAAGCATTGCATAGATCTGACTGTAGTTACCTTAAAGTGGACGACGCCCACAACCAGTCTACTAAGCAAAAGACTTAGACTTTGTTTACTTCTTATGCATTTAAATGTTTGTAAAACATCTTATAAATGCACAAGCAAACACAATGTAATAATTGGTGATTCTATTCGTGCGTAACTGCTTGAATAATACCGAAACGAGTTAAAAGTGGATTGTAGAGTTTTCGTATACAAGCAAGATTCTATTCGTGCTCATTCGTGCTCGAAACATGCTTTTCAGTATACCAAACCTAACAATCTCCCACTTATACTCAAAACATGCTTTCGAGTATACCCGCTACCAAAAACTCTCCCACTTATACTCGAAGCAGGTCTTGGTGCTAGATATATCGAACTACCATTCATTTCACATCATGTTTGAAACATGTTGCCACAAAAGCATTTTATTTGAAAAAATCTGTTTGTTTGTTCTCTGATCATATCTTTACCACCATAATGTCTTTGCTGCGTACTTGATCTTTAATTAATTTCATCTATCTATGTTATTTCTTAGCTTATGATCTTGTGTGTCCCTTGAGTTAGCCTCCGCTAGAGTAATTAAAAATAATACTCATAGGCATACTCAAACTTACGATCAAAGCTATTAGGAAGATACTCCTAAGGTAAACACATATTATGAGGATGACTTACTCGATCACTGATCAGTCATAAAACTTAGTCAGTGTACCTCAAGGACATTACATGAATGACTGAAAAACTAGAATATAGCGATTAGTCTTTCTCAAGTACTATGGTATATTGTTTACCTCAATCAAAGTCCTTTACCATGGTTAATATGATATACACTTGTTATGCAAAAACATAGCTAATATCAAACTTAGTACACATCATAGCATATATGAGACATCTAGCTAAAAAAATAGTCTCATTATTCTTGATCTCACTAAGTGTTAAATGACACTTGACTAGAGATAAGACAATTCTATCCTGAATGGTAAAAATCTTTTCATGGAATTTCTAATGCTAAAATGTTCCAAGCAATGTACAGATATATGATTCCTTAGACAATCTCAACATTCTTTCTAGCGATCTTGAAAGACTTAGATGCTCAGAATGTAATTGGTTTCTCTCAAATCCTTTATCTTAAAGTGGGTAGACAACCAGTTTCCTATCCTAGATGTCAATCGTAGTTGTTTGCAACTTTGTAAATTTCATCATCGTAGAGTACCATTAAAACCATATTTAATGCATTTTCAACTTCCTTGTGCTTATAGCTCTCTTAGGGCACAAGTCAAATTTCAAACACTTGACAATTTTGTTAAAACACATATATTCTGATTTAGATGCTTTCCTAAGACCACGAAGGTCTCTATAAGCTTCTAATCATGTGTTTCTGGCCCTTTATTACATACCCATTAGGATGTTCTATGTAGATTATCTCCTCAAGACTTCTATTTATAGAAGGCTGTCTTGACAATCATAATACATACATTCTAATTTATGTAAGTTCTAATAGACAATATGATTGAATAAATCCTGGCACAACGATAGTGAGAAAAGCGTTCTCTTTGGGTATAGCCCATTGTCATTGTCTAGCCCTTTTGAGATCCACATTTATACTTGCAAATTTACTAGCTCCCACTGACTGACATAACCTACAAGTAGTATTTGCAAGTCTTGTAAATTATGTTGTCTATATTAGATTGTAGTTTGGAATCTATCACCTTTTCAAGATTGAATATCCAAATAAACCTATGCTACATTGTAGTTAAAAGGATTATGCTCAAGTTAATCTAAAACTGAGTCTTATGACACTCTTAGACCCATGAACTTGTTATGTTCCTTAGGAACGCTCCCACTACGATATGGTTCTTACAATCTCAGGTACTGAAGTTGATCTAATTACTGCACAAGTTTCAAATGGTATGCCTTCTTGGTAATGTGGAAAATCCGATATCTTTCTGTATCTTGAGAGTTATCACGTTGTTAGGCTTTTAGTTTATTTCTTGATCTTCATACAAAAATTCTATCTTTGAAGATTACGGAACTTATATCCTTATATCATTAGGGAAAATCTTGAAACGTACCTCAGTATTCAACTCCAATTATTTAGAAACCTTTCCAACACGTGTTGGAACAACATTACACCTTGAGATGTGCTAGACTAGAGTCACTCTAGTCCACAACTCATGTTTTGTAGAAGGTACTCATTTTGGTAGTTTCTTTAAGGTGTATCTCGTTTTAATTAACGCTTATGACTCATCATCTCGTGTGTTGAACTTCACTTGATGAACTCGCTGGTTGGGCAGACTCCTTTGCTTGTTCAGAACTGATCAACTTGCCCTCGGATTTGGTCATTTCTTGCTTTATTTCTAAGTTGATCAAGTCGTTCATGCACTCCGCTTCCTCAGCACTTTTCCAGTCCATGCACACTTAAATTCACCATTTTTCGCACATTATCAACATGGTTAGTGTAATAAACTCCTATAAAACCATGCTTGTAACGAGCCCTATCAGCCACCTCACCAAGTTCATGGAGATTGTAAACACTCTCAAGATGAATGATGTCGATGATGACGCCATAAGGGTAAGACTCTTTCCATTTTCATTAATTGATTCTGCTAAAGAATGGTTTGAGTGTCTACCTATAGAGCAAGTCTCCACACGGAAGGACATAGTGGCGGTCTTTCTCGACAAATACTACCCACCGGGGACCATCCTAAAGCTTAAAAACAAAATCTTTCGGTTCGTGCAAGGACATGATGAACCTCTTTTTGAAGCCGTCGCACGTTTCAAGGGCCTCATCCACAAATGCCCCAACCACGGTTTATCTGTGGACTATCAGGTTGGTATTTTATACAATGGATTTACTAAAAAGATTGATGCCATGTTGGATTCAGGAGCTAACGGAGGATTCCTAAGGAAGAGTTGACCAGACGTCATGGTAGTCATTGAGGAGTGAAAGTGGCCGATATTTAGGAACCCGAGGAAAGCTCTTTTGCAAAGAAGCTGGCAGAGTTGAGAGTCAGGGTTGACAAGACGGACGTATTGATGCACTTTTTGTTAGCACTATAAATACCTGCAAGTATAAAGAGTAGGAATAGTATAGCTAAAGGTTAGTACCGGATATCAATCACGGGGAAAACAAACACAGACTGTCTATCTTCTACTAAAACTCAATTACTATCTGGAAGAACTGAAAGTTTTGGGAATTTTTGAAAACAAAGAATAGTTAAAAGCAAAGAAACAACTATTGCAAATAAGCACGGAGATAAAAGTATAGAGATTAGAGAATTCCCGGGATGTGCTTTCACAGTTATGGTTATACAAATTCCAACTACAACATCCTAGCACAGTTCTTACTTTGATAGAACGAGTCACCTAGGTTATGCTCATACAATGCAAACGTTGATTACAAACATTAGGGTTGTCAATCCTAAATACGTAGCTCCTAAAATCTCCTAATACCCTTGAAAAGTCCTCACTCTCAATTAACAGTGTCGTTTTAAAGGAAGCTAATTGTAGTGTCTATTAAGTGGATCTAACTCGCCAACCTCCTCTAACGATTATGTAGCAAGTTATATTACATCATCACTGAATGTGTCACTCAAGCGTGAAGCATTATCCATTAACTTAAGGAGGAAACAAAGTAAGAACAAACGGATGTTAAATAGAAGTAGGAATTGTATAAACCAATAGAAGTTACTAACACATCCCTAGAATCCTGTGAGTGTAGTTACACATGATAGAATAAGCTAAAAACATAAATTGAAGGGAACACAATGAAAACATAAGAACTAAAGCAATAAAACCCAAAGGTTGAATCCTTGTAGCCTTGATGATCTTGAATCCTTCTTCAACTCCTTGCACAATGAAGCACTCTAACTTTTAAGCTCTGAAAATATTTGGCAAAGAGAAGATCTATTTTTGATGAAGCTTGGGGGGTATTTATAGGGGAAAAATCGCCCTTATCATATAAGGAAAAGGGTTGCAAAATATGGTAAATCTTGGAGAGAAAGTAGGGCATATTCTGCTCGCCGCTTTTTCCCAGCGAGCCGCTGCACCTTGGCCCGCGGTCGCTGTGGGTTGGTCCGAGGCTTATGTCTCTTGGCTGGCGGGCCGCTGCACTTGTTTCAGCGGTCACTAGCCATCATCTTGTAACTCTCTGGACTCTCGGTAGCGGTCGCCACGCACTCCCCAGGGGTCGCTGGGCGTGTCTTGACTTTATGCACTACTTTCCCGGAGCAGGCCAGTACTGACTTAGCGGTCGTTGGGCGCCAGCGGTCGCCGCCTGTGTTGTAGCTGACCACTTGACATGCAGAACATCTCCAAATTTCCAACTTTGCATTTTGACTCCCTTTTTAGGCTCAAATATGCACATTTCTCACAAAACATGTCAAAATACCAAAATAGATAAAATATGTAAATAATGGTAATGCAACTTTGACATTGAAAACGAACCAAAAGATGGCCTTAAAACCGTGCAAGATCCTAGTGTATCAACCCCCCAAACTACATTTTTGTTTGTCCTCGACAAAACATAGAAAACACAAGAATAGACGCACGAAATGCACAAGGACTAGACGTCATACTTGCCTCAAAGTATGGAATAGATAGATCAAGCATGTATTGGCGCAATCAAATCAAGCAAGACTTATTAGTGCACTTACATTACTAACTCGTGGAACACCTTGAATTCATGCACTCACATGTGGCTAACTTCCAAAGATGGGAAGTGTTCTCTCACTCTCAAAGTGTATAAGGTAAAGTATTTAAGTACTCAAATCATGCATCATACAAAGTTTACCATAAGCTTGCTCAAAGTCTAATCCCTCCTCTACTATATGTGATTAAGCATCAAAAGTCCGAAAGGTCTTTAATTTTGGTTGTAAAGTAGGCTCTTTGGTAGGTGAAGAATATTTGGCTAAAAAGTGGCTAGAAATAAAAAATCCCAAGTAGAGTAAAGTAGACTCCACTTTTCATATAAACCCAAGACACTTTTGATAATTATTCATTCTTCAGCTCACATTCCCAATTTTTTTTATATTTATTTTCTTCACAACCTTTCTTTCTCTTTTTTTTCTATCCTTTCTTTCTTTTTCTTATCTTTCATATGCATCCTTTCTAGATTAAGCACACTTTTGAATTTTTCTATTTCACAACATGCACTTTTATAACATTAAGCACACTACATTTAACTTTTCACAATTTCCCCTTATCTCTCCAATTCCTTTACAAAAGATAAAAATAACTATACTAACTCAAGAAATTGTCCTCGTTGATTTGGCTTCCAAAGAATAGGCTTAAAAGGCTCAAAACTGACTTCAAATGGATAAAGAAATTTTTCAAAAAGGGTCAAAATTTTGGATATAAAAGTAGGTATGAAAAGATGGCCTAACATCCTCCTTAATCAACTTAAACACTAAGTAAACTTAGGCAAACTAGGAGCAAGTTCTAGAAACATATACATGAATGCAGATAAATCACACATGAAAGAAATTAAGGCTCAAGTCTCACAAGGTATAAGCATGATTCAAGGCGAACAAGCAATCTACTAATTATGCACCTTTTAACCAAACTATCAAATCAAAACGTCAAGCCATACTTAATCAAGGATGAGAGATCTTTATATCATAGGCAACTCGGTCTAAAGTGTCCCTAAGCATGCGTGTTTCTAAGTTCTTCATGTTGAGTTCATGTCAAGGATTCACCTTCGGGAATTTTCAAAAACAAAAACAAACTCAAAAACCTAAACTCACGGTTGTCACGACCGCCCTTACTAGGGATAGTAAGGACGGGGAACTCGTGACTAGGAGAGGAACTAAGAAGCGGGGAAGAAATGGGGGAAACAATAAAAAGGCAATATTTAACAAGAAAATCGATCAAACTTCAAAAGAAATATTTTAATCATTTAAAAAGTTTAACAGCAGATTAATGTCTCAAGGTATTTAATGTCATAAAACAGTATGGGGTAAAACGGAAGACTTTTAGAAAAACAAATTCAAACGAGGCAGCGGAAATAAGTTATCTAAAGTGAGTCATAGGATGACGCCTATGTATGCAGACACGACGCATCCATAAATTCTTAAAGCCCGACTCAACATCCATCGCAACATCACTACTCAACCTGCACATAGGGAAAATACATGCAGGGCAGAGTACTTAATATACTAAGTGGGCTCATGCCGAACACATTTGATAAAGGTTATGTCATCCATACCATAGTGAACTCGAGTTTTACATTTAGAAAATAAATATCATCGAGTATCACAAAAATAATTTCATAGACTGACCAGTCAAA
This sequence comes from Salvia splendens, assembly GCF_004379255.2. Lineage (NCBI taxonomy): Eukaryota > Viridiplantae > Streptophyta > Magnoliopsida > Lamiales > Lamiaceae > Salvia > Salvia splendens. The sequence goes on from NC_056039.1 coordinate 18,175,296, forward strand.
ACAATCTCCCCACTTTCTCAACAATCATTCAATCACATCCTCTTTCCATAGTGCGACGAAAGTGTGGCCACACTTTTCGCCCACGAGACCGGCCGACTAGCAAGGAGGGCTCACGATCCCCTCTGTGTACACAGCCTGATAGGGTTTGCGGCCCTACTCAGACCCGAATTAGTCTAACATAACCCTATATCCTAATGGAGCAAGCTCAACAAACTAGGCATCAGACAACAATCTCATCATCAAAACAAACATGACATGACATAACACTTTAAACCACTCTTATTTCACCATAATCATACTTTTGAGAGCGTAAAAGAGTTTAGTAAAAGAAAGCCCACCTCGCTCACTTATACCACACAGTTCACAACTTAAATGCAACCCTTGCTCTTTGTACCCATGTACGCACAACAACCCTTGTCAACAACATAACACATAATACAATCAGTTTTCTACCAACATATTAATCCTGCATGCTCTATCGTTCCTTTCATTGTTTTCTAACATTGCCCATCCTAATCGTTCACCATCATAACCGAAACGTTCCCTTTAGCATACATCAATGTGCAACACATAACATAATCACATCATAGGATAAGTTCCTTACTCACATGTATCATGTACTTCATTCAAAACTTGTCAACAAAGACTATTTCAACAAAACATGAATCTGGCAGAACAACGCAGTCTTTTTGTAAAAATCATGAAAATTCCATCCGATATCCTTTGAAGCTAAAATTCAGTCACCACACAGTAGACACATAAAGGTTTATCCAGTTAAAATTTCACACCAAAATCATATCTTTTGATCAATCAAAACAAAAACTATACCCACTGGACGGAAAACAAATTCTGGCAGGACTGCGCAGTTCAATTGAAAAATTCGTTAAAACTTCATCCGTTATCAATTGAAGTTGAAATTTTGACACAACACAGAAGACATCCAAAACTTCATCCAGTTAAAAATTTGTGTCGAAAAGAGATCGTTTGATTGGTCAAACAGACGTCGGAACCTACTGCCCGTACACAACAGTTTTCATGCTCAACATTCACAAACCCTAGTTTGTCTATCATACATTCACACATACATACTCATGCTTGCAATACATATTCATGCTTAAAAAATGAAATTACAACCATGCTTTCCTAAACACACATAACATTCACAATTGATTCATCCACACACTTACACACACACGTACATACACGCACACACACATTCTTGTGCAACCATCCTTCCCAACTAATTAATTCTTAGATTTACGATTCTCCACTCAACTATGTGCATGAGGGGTTCAAAAAACTGGATTCAATGGTAAGAATGAGAAGGATGAATCAAAGTATACCTTTCTCTTGAAAAACAATCGGTAGAAACGACGAGTGGTTCAATTCTTCAATGGATCTTGAGTTTCCAACTCCAAAACGAAGCAAGAACGAAGAATTTGTGAAGGATTGATTGAGAGGGAGAAGGAGGGGGAGGGAGACGTGTCGGAGGAGAGGGAGAGAATTAGGGAGGCGTGTGAATTGTGGGAGGGATTAGGGTTAGTTTTTTTTTTCTATTTATATTCAAGGATTTATTTCCCCCACTTAAATAAAACAATTAAAAATTGTGGAGAGAAAAAAAATAGGGAAAGCAGGCGTGTAATTTTGAGAAATAAAAAGGTTGTGGGATTTTTTTGACTAATTAAATGGAGATATAGTTCAAATCAAATTTATTTGGAGAGAATGAATCCCACAAAATAGGAACAAAATATTAACCCCTTTAGAAAAATGGGGTGGACCAAAAATAGGATAAAGAAAGATTTGGCAAGATATGGTAAGATTTAATTGGATTTTAATTCAAGGAAGGAAATAAACAAAATACCAATTAAATCTACAAAATAATTCATTCTCCTAATTAATAGGAGAATTTCGAAAATTTCAAGGGATGGATAAGGGGTCGAAAATCATGTAGAATAACATAGGGACAATTTGGTTTGGATTTAATTTGGATAAATATCCCAAAATAATTAATTAAATCTAAGAAATATAATATTATTTCTAATAAATAGGAGGGCCGAAAATTCCAATAAAATGGCTAGAATAATTATGCATGATCCTATTTAATTTAATTCACACATTGGAAAATATATCACATTATTCCACATAACTCACAACAACTAATTTCACATAATTAACTTTATCACATAGAAATCAAATTCCACAAATGAATTTTCCCAATCGACATCCCCATTAATAAAACAAAATAAGTCACAAATTTTCAGGGTGCTACATCGGTCCACCACTTCATCCCCCCAAACTTATTTACAACAAAGTGTAAAATAAGTTTGTAGAGTCGGTAGGGACGTAAGTAAACTAAGGAAAGCAATAAAGATACCTTGAAATTTTTGGCGTAGACGTTGGATGGTGAAAATTCGAAAAATTTCAAAAATTCACGGCTGGGCACTGTTGTAACGCCCCACTTTTTGAACCCTAATTTTCGAATCCTAAAATTTTTGCATTTAATGCTTTTAATGCCGTGAAGCCTGTGAATTAAATGACGAGTGAAATTGTAATTTGATATTTCAGTGACCTAATTGAGATTTCGAATTTTTGACTGTGCGTCGACTGAATTAATATCATTTTCATGACGTGGCTTTTTGAGTAATTGATGATTTGTGATTTAATTATTATTTGGATATTTAGAATTCTTGGCAAGGCACGAGAATGTGTTTTACAAGTTGTAATCGCGATGGTGAAGTAAAGTAATCTCTCCCGTGAGTAATATATATTGGACTCAATTCCGTATTGAGTACAATAGATTAAATAAATAAAGCAAGTCCAATTTTATGAAATATAAACAGTAGCTACACAATTTAAATAAAATACAAGCGTTTGGGCCCCAAATTACTTTAAATAAAATCATTGGATCTTTGTGTTGAGCCGAAAGACTTTCCTTGATTACAATTGTGAAAAGAAGAAAATAATTAAATTAGCGAAGTTTTCTCCTCCATCTTCACGCGTCTTCCTCCCCTCCCATGATCTGCAAATCCTTTTCCAAAATTAAACCACCAATCAGCCTTTAATTCCAATTATTTGAGAACCAATCACCGCAATTTCTCTTATAAATCCTAGTCTTTCTACCCTAATCTCCCACCGCTTCCACAATTCTTTCACAAATCTTAAAGGGAAAATCGGGTATCTAGGCTAGTTCACGTTTAAAATAACGTAAATGTACTCATTTTGTTATCTCTTCCATATATGGGAAAAACGCCAACAACATTTACGTTTCTTTAAGTAAAGACACCAACAGCATTGGCGTTTTATAATTTCATCGTATTTTAGCTGTATTTTCTCCAAGTACAGCTACGTTTAAAAACGCCAACTTAATTGGCGTGTTACAAGAAAAAACGCCAACTTAATTAGCATGTTCAATTTTAAAAACGCCAATGTAGTTGGCGTGTTTAACTAAAAAACGCTAATGAGGTTGGCGTTTTTAACATAAACACGCCACCCTGGTCGGCGTGTTTCTATTGAGCCATATACCAATCAGATCTCCCCCAACATCGAGAACCCTAAACACTTTCCCTCCCCAAAACGCGAAAACCCTTCCCAAGGCGGAAAAACCTTAAGGAAACCCTTGCTCGGGTCGACCCGGTGGTGGATTTGAGCGTGGAGATTTCGATTTTGGCTCATTCTTCCAAACATTAGTCCTTCTTATCGGTTAGTATATCAAATTTTAGACTCATTCTTCCAAACATTAGTCTTCCAATATTTGATGGATTGTTGTGATAATATATATTGTAGTGTAATTAATATAATATTTTGACCAATTGTTATGGGCACACTAATATTTTGATGGATTATTATGATAGTATATATTTTAATAGAAATATTTTGACCAATTGTTATGCTATTATATGTTGTAGTATATCTAATTTTGTTACAAATATTTAATGGATTGTTATGATAATATATATTGTAGTGTATTTAATAGAAATATTTTGTCAAATTTTTGGCTCACTTCTACATAATGATGAATGTAAAAATAATACATATTTATTTGTGTTTTACATTATTGCTGATAGTATGACGTGGTGTGTCAATTTATATTGGGGTGGAAAGATAATTCCCGGAGCAGTTATTTCGTTTGATCCTCCTTTTGCTAAAGGATTCATTATGTTGGATGAAACAATTTCGTACGATGAGCTTGTGAAAAAAATTTGTGAAAGGATGGGGATAAGCATATATGAAAACAAAATTCAAATAATATGGAAACGTACTATATGCTTTGGATCCAGAGTCACGTTTATAGGTGTTCTACTAGAAGAAGTATGCATGCAATCAATGTTTAGTGAGAGTATGGTTATTGGAGGTCTAATTGAATTATATGTTGAGTATTCGGCAATTACTCAACATCATAGTCATCATGTCATAAGTTATGATGTTGGGACGTCTACAAGAGCCCAAGAACCATATTTTGTTGCAACACAAGATTTTGAAGCTGGAGGCGTGCATTTAGGGGAAAGTGACAATTGTGATGTGGTTGAGGACATAATAGGTCCTGATAAAGCCGACTTTCTTGATCCACAATCACCTTATTATTCTGAAGATTCTGACCCGGTTAGTACAGACTCAGATGGTGATCCGTCGGATGATGAACAATTAGTTACAAGAAAGCATGGTATGCTCGGAGGACAGCAATTGAGCTTGTATACGGTGGATGGGAGTGGTCATTCAAAGTTTTACCAGCTTATTTGAATGAAATGCAAAGACAAAATCATGGCACGATTGTGGAATGGTTGCACGATGACATATTAAGCAATGGTATGAACAAGGTATTCAAGTAAGTATTCTGGGCTTTTGGACCAGCTGTGGAGGTTTTTCAACTATGCAAACCAGTTTTAACGGTTGATGGAACTCATACGATGTTGCGGTAAAATTCTTATTGCCGTTGGATTTGATGCTAATAAGAAATGTTTGCCTGTTGCATGTGCCATTGTTGATGATGAAACCAAAGAAAGTTGGAATTGGTTTATGGAACGCATTAGATTTCATGTAGCAAAGCATGAAATAAGTGTCATATCTGATAGGCATGTGAGAATCATAGATGCAATGAATTCTCCCATATGGAAAGAAGAACCTTTAAGTCATCACAGGTTTTGCTTGGTACATGTTAGAAAGAATGTTATGCAGAGTCACAAAGGTATCATGATTAAAAGACTTGTTTGAAAAATTGGTATAGCTACCAAAAAGCGCAAGTTTAAGAAAAGACGTCGTTTACTTCGAGACATCGACAACGAGGCTTTGCAGTACCTTGATGCCGTGGAGTTAGAAAAATGGAATTTGGCGTACGACAAACACAAAAGATGGGGTGAGATGTCCACTAATATTGTGGAATCTTACAACAATGTGTTGAGAGGCGCAAGACAACTCCCAATCAAAGCTTGCATTGACATGATATTTTGGAGGACTATAGAATGGTTCAATGAGAGGTCAATTGCAACAACCTCATGCCACTTACCCCGTGGGCGCATGAGAAAGTGTGCAAACATGATGTAAAAGGTCAGTTACATAATGTCAGAGCATCAAACGCAATTGCAGGGATTTATGTGGTTTGAACAAAACGTCGACTTGGTGGAAAGGGTGATAACAAGTGGAAGATAAAGTACTTGGAGTCGAAATGCAAATGTCAAAAGTGGCAGATGTGGAGACTTCCATGTTCACATGCAGTGGCAGTTGCACGGTTTAGAAACGAAAACATGTTGTCGCTTGTTGATCCCGTATACCGCACAAGTGTTTGGGTACACCAATATTCTATGGTGTTCAATCCACTCAGACACCAAGATTATTGGGTCGTGCCTGAATGGATTTTGCAATGTTCACGAGCTCAGTTAATGTCTAAAAGTCGCGGTCGATACCGTACTACTAGGATTCCTAATTAGATGGATTTCCGTGAAGCTGACCAGCCACGAGCCCGACGCCGATGTAAACATTGCCGTCAACCAGGTCACGACAGGCGCAACTGCCCGAATGCTCTTTCAAGGATGGATACTCAGTTGGTAGATGATGCCGCTGACGATTTTATGCCTCCACCTCGACCAAGATCTGCAGTTCGAGGTCGTCATTCTGTCAGCCACACTGATGATGCCGATCACGATTTTATGCCTCCACCTCCACCAAGATCTGCAGTTCAAGGTCGTCATTCTGTCAGCCACACTGGTGGTACAGGCGAAGACATCGGTCTCAGTGATGTCCCACATTCTCCACCTTGGTCTTCTGTGCGAGACGCTTTTTTTGGGGTTGATTTAGAGAATGTCGTTGTGCAAGATACTCCTCCGTTTAGACTCTCAATCGCCAGAATCGGGAAGGGTATCCGTAGCTTTTTTACGCGAAAAAGGCGAGACAATTGAACGTTTAACAACTATTTAGTTGAATTGAACATTATTTTGTTTATAATCCTAGTTATTTATTGAGTTGAACATTGTAACGTTTTAACAATTTTTTTTGTTTGGACTTATGCATTATGTAATATTTGGACTTCTGTATTTATGGCTGGCGTTTTTTTATATGAAACGACAACTTGATTGTCGTTTTTCACTAAAAACGCCAACTTGTTTGGCGTTTTTTGATAAAACACGCCAATAGCGCTGGCGAGTTTTTACAGAATGTCCGCTTCCTTCGTGGGAAAAATTAGACAAAATTTCTCCATCTTAGAGACGCCAATCAGATTGGCATTTTTCAGGAAAACGCCAACGTTGTTGGCGTGTTATGAAACACGCCAATGGCGCTGGCGAGTCTTTACAGAATGTCCGATTCCTTCGTGGGAAAAATTGGCCAAAATTTCTCCATCTTAGAAACGCCAATCAGAGTGGCGTTTTTCAGAAAAACGCCAACGTTGTTGGCGTGTTATTGAAAACGCCAACGTTGTTGGCGTGTTATGAAACACGCCAATGGCGCTGGCGAGTCTTTACAGAATGTCCGATTCCTTCGTGGGAAAAATTGGCCAAAATTTCTCCATCTTAAAGACGCCAGTGAAAGTGGCGTTTTTCCATTTTAATTAGGAACTACTAATTTCATTTATCCAAAACAAGTTATCATGTTTTATAAAGAGGATGTATCAAATTACTAATATAAAGAGTTCAAATCAATGAAAAAACACCAATATCAAGAGGATGTATCAAATTCCTAATAAAACATAACAATGTTCAACTGGAGAAATGAACACAAAAATTGTTAAAACGCTATAATGATCAATTCAACTAAATACTTGTTAATGTTCACTCGTCTCACCTTTTCCGCATAAACAGACCACAGATTCCCTTCCCGATTTTGGAGGTAGGGAGACGAGACGAAGGAGTATCTTGCACAACCGTGTTCTCTACATCAACCCCAAAGAAGTCGCCTCGCACAGAAGAATGAGGTGGAGATTGGGGGACATCACTGAGACCGATATCTTCACCGGTTCCACCAGTGTGGCTAATTGAATGCCGTCCTCGAACGACGGAGCTTGGTGGAGGTGGAGGCATAAAGTCGTCATCGGAATCCACTACCATCCTTGCGGATGACGACTCTTCACCCGCTTCCTTCTTACCACGCCGCTTCCCTTTTTGCCTAACGGGCATGTCAATGTCCATCTCAGACCGCTGGGAAGGACGGCAGTCCATCATCTCAGGTTCCCCAGATATGTGCAGGCCGTCTTCAACCATACTCGAAATTGTGTACAAAGCTGATGTCCTGACATGTCTTGCTCACTAAGATAGTGGCGTATTTTGTGAAGCGTCTCCACCTACAATTTTCAAAGTTAAATACATTTCATCATATGAAATAAAATAATGAATACTTGTTTCAATTTACCGCGTAGTTACGAGAGGCTGCCGTTTCCTGGAAGCCCTCCTGAGCATGCACGCCAGGTTTTGTTATGTACACCACGGTTATCCGGCGAAACCAATCCATGTACTCATCAAGTGCAATAGGCTCCATTGAGTACTCCAAATCCACGTACACCGTGTCGTGCCTATTATCCCAAGCCTGTAAATGATTGGAGTGCCAGTCAACCCAATTCCGTCCAGCTTTGCCACGTCGATCCTGTTTCAAAAAATCAGCACCGTGGAACCTGTTGACAAGCGGGATATAGGGTTGGACAATCCCAAATTGTCGCAACACTCACTCTGGCACGTGTGGCTCAACCAGATTCCAGCAAATAAGGGTTGTGCTCGACGTCCATATAGAACGACCGGCAACACAAGCATCCGGCAGGCTTCGATGGACATATGGCCTCAAATAAACTACATAAGAAACAAATTTAGTCAAAACAAGTTCAACCAAAACATCATACAAACACCAATTTAGGTTACGTAAATTACTTGGTTGGCGTGCATTCTAGAGAACTGATCTCTGAAAGTTTCAATGCAATGCCCGGGTGCTTTTACATAAGAGGTCGGGCCAGTCCATCTACAAAAAATAAATTATGACTGAATAATGCGGAAATTAATAAAAAATATGCTTTAAAAATTAATTAGTGAACAACTTACGCGATTGCACATGGTAGGTAGTCTACAGGCACAGGATTTAGCATCTTCGGTCTAATAATTGGGATTCTCTCTCAAGCCCACAACCGTAACAATGTAAGAGCTCCCCCGACATCGGTCCTCTTTGCAAGTGCAACTTCACATAGATTGTGGTACAAGCATGCAAGAGTCGCACCACCCCAGCTATAGCTGCTACATCGTTCTAAATCCATGAAAAATTGAATGTAGAAGAATGAAATTTTATTACCTGATGCGTTAGGGATCAGCAGACCACCAAGTAACAACAGACAATACACACGGGCGCGTTGCTCGTATTCGTACTGGTCGTGGTCATCACCCAACTCAATCCTCAGTTGAGCTGATAAGGCTGTCTGCTTCCAGTTGAGCTCTTTCAAATCAACAGCATCTGGAATAAAGCCAAGAAAATCCAGACAAACATCCTTCCAATAGCTTACATCCTTAGTGGGGATGAAACCTGTCAGAGCATCACCGTCAGTGTTGAGGCCCCACAAGACCTCCACGTCTTCTAATGTCACAGTCGCTTCACCGACTGGAAAGTGAAACGTGTGAGTCTCTGGCCTCCAGCGGTCAATCAATGCGGTGATGAGATGGTGGTCAATGTCTTTCGATTTACCACACCTCAACATCCCCCCAAACCCCATCATGTCTACAACCGCCAGGACACGAGGATGTATGGGAACATCCCAAATGATACCTTCGTACCTTCTGCAGCGTACGTCTTCCGATGGAACTCCAACCCATATGTTGTTAGAGACGTGTTATCTCTGAAAATATAATACAAAGGGGTCCTCAGGACCACATAAGAGTCTTCTGCAAGCACTAGAAGATGATGTCATAGTTCACCTACACAACATTCACAATTCAAATGAAACAATCTACAAACCTAAACAATTTCAATACCTAAACAAAACATAAACAATTTCAATAATTTGTCACCATTGAACCCAAATAATGCAATACACTTTAAAACTCATATAAAGCAAAATAAGTTGCCAAATTTTAAGCAACATCCCCACTAGGGTTTAGGTTTTAAATCCATATTTATACCCTAATTAAACACTAATATCTCCACTATTAAGCAACAATAAGGTCATTCTAACAATCCAATATGCTAAGCAACAATTCAACACAATATTTCAACTCAATTCACAACTCATTACAAACCCTAGCTACTATACAACAATTACTCTAATAATGTAAAATATAAGCAAACTAACCGAAAAAAATATACGAATTTGGGGAAGAATAGGTCCGATAGTTGAATGGAGGGCGAAATCCTAGAGAGGAGGGCGAATTCGCGTGGAGCAGCCTGCTTTGGATAAAATCGCAAAGTGTGTGGCGTGAGTTTTTCGCGATTTGGGGGAGGAGAGGCTGGTATATCAGATCTGTATAAACACGCCAGTCATATTGGCGTCTTTCAGTAAAACACGCCAACCTTGTTGGCGGCTTTTCCTAAACACGCCATTCATTTCGGCGTTTTTACTTTTCATAAACACGTCAACTTAAAAGGCGTTTTTTACGTATACACGCCAATTACATAGGCGTCTATAACTTTAAACACGCCAACAAAGTGGGCGTGTTAACACGTAAAACGCTAACCAAATTGGCGTGTTTTAAGTTAACTGTATTTGGAGAAAATACGAGTAAAATACGACGGAAGTGTAAAACGCCAACGTTGTTGGCGTCTTTATGTAGACAGGCCAATACCATTGGCGTTTTTACTTATAGACACGCCAGTTTCATTGGCGTTTTTCCCATATATGGAATAGATAACAAAATGGGTATATTTTCGTTATTTTAGTGGCAAAGTCTCCCATAAACCCGATTTTCCCAATCTTAAACACCCTTATTGAGAGAAATACAACAGAGAAGAGAGTGAGAGAAGGAGACGCTGGTTCAATACCTTTTCTTTCCAATCCGACTAAGAGACCGGAGGTTAGAGGCATCTTGTTCGGAATCAAATCCCTCACCCAATTTCAAATTCTTGCTACTGCATTCATACATCCTACACTACCGATTAACACAATCTGAAATCAAATCGATTTATCGCGTAATCAAAGCAAACCAAGTGAAAGGTCAAACTTTTAATCGAAAAGTTAATAACTTATCCGTGGGATTGTTCGGGGTGGAATCGGGGCTGCCGAGTAAGCAATCGGAACCGCCGAGCCGACGGACGGCTCTGATAGCGGTTCTCGACTCCGACCACGGCTGACCGGCAACGCACGACAACAGCGGAGTCGACTTTGGGTAGGGCGACGGAGCCCTAATTTCTCTTCAATTTTGTGTTTTGATTTTGAGAGAGAGCCGACGGAAGTTTCTTTCTGAAGCTGTATGCTTGAGTTTCATTTCGGGGAAAAAGAAAGAGGGGTTCAGAGAGAAAGGAGAGAAGATTGGTGCTCGTTTCTGGAGTGGGAGCTTCTGCCTCTTTTATTTTAAAATCCGTATGCAAACATTTTACTCTTTATTTTAGTTTATGTAATGTACATTATTTTGGGGTTGATTTAAAATGGAATGGCAGAATACGTGTGGTTGGAATGAGAGTATTTTATATACATATATATATATCCTATTTCTTTAAAAAAAATTTTGGTTATTTGATTAAGAATGGAAGTGAGGCTCTACGTTTTTTTAACTGGTATATTGGGTCAGTACTTTGATTTAATATGGTTAGGAGTGTTTATATTGTTGGACTAATTTAGTAACTATTTTTGGGCCAATTTTATTTAAGTAGGACTGTTTTAAATTAATTACTTGAGGTTGGAATGAAGTTAATTAAATCCTTGTGGGTCAAGTTATCTCTTTGCTTTTTGTTGGGGCGTGAGTGGCCGGAATTAATCGAATTACCTAAGCTTATAATTGAGAGGAATTTGTAATCTTGATCGAGAAAATAATTGGAGACATATGATGCATGCATCTTATTTTATTGCTTGATTCCTTGTGTTGATCTATGCGTTATTTAAATTATAAAGGTAATATCTCGCAAGTGAATCGTGATCGCAATGGAAGAATATATTTGTGGAATAAGCACTCGAGGTGGGTTCTCTTTAAATAAAGACATCGTCCTAAATATTTTATTTATGAGAATGAAATTTAGTTTATCACGCTGCGTTTTGTTTTTAACGTGCCTATCTAAAATGACTTTTGCCATTTATTATATAATTCGAATTCGGGTCCTTGTAGGACTACAAACCCTACTTGGATTAGTGTACACCTATGGTAGACCATGTTCCAGCGTACGGGTTGGCCGGTCTAGTGACTTGATTTGTGGCCATATTCCAAGTCATGTATGAGTAGATATGGTTGATGTCTATGGGAAAATGGTCGGCCGACCGCGATTTTTGAATGATGAAATATTTTGGTGCCTCGGCCTTTCTAAAGCTAAAACCCCGATGGTTACTTGAAAATGACATGATAAATATAAATATTTTGATAAATTGTTTTCGGCATAAGTCCACTGAGTATTTTATAGTACTTAGCGCTGCATGTGTTTTCCTTATGTGCAGGTTGAGCGGCGACGAGCATTGATGGTGTTGAGCAAATAAATTGAAGTCTTATTGGTTGTCCTTGCACTTTGACTATCGTTGTGTCTTCACACATGACATCACTCTTCCTCTTGAACGCTTCCGCTGAGATAGTACTATTTTTCACAACTATGTTTTAAACCCTTTTACTCTTGAATCATAAATGATGATAAGTTGTTGATCTTGGATTCAAATTTTAAGCATTTACTCTGATTTTCCCTCCGTTATTTCACTATTAATTATTTAGTCAAACTCTTTATTGAAACCCTAGTATAATTTCCCTTCTTGAAGTCAAATTAACCCTAGAAAGGGCGGTCGTCACAACTGTGATCGGCCAGTGGACAGCTGTGGAACCGCCAGCGGTCGATGGGTAGAGTCCAGAGACTTTCTGTGCGTTCCCAGCGGGCCGCTGCGCAAGTGCCAGCGGTCGCTGGGAAGAGTCCAGTACCTGCAAAAAAATTTCAAACAAGAAAACTAAACTAAAAACTACTTCAAAAAGATGTTCAAAAGAAAAAAATAAAAATTGTCTCAATCCAAAACAAAACAAATAATGATACAAGTGCTCATTCAAAGTCATGAGCTTGACTTCTTCATTCTTGAGGAGGAGGGAAGCGAGCGTTGAGGTCGTCGAAAGCGCCAATGAGATAGGTGATGTAGCCACTCATGGTTTGGCGCTCCTCGCGAGCCTCGACGGCCATCCTTTGGAGCTCGGTGATTCGTTGACATTGATGAACATTTTCTGGCCTTTGACGCTCCCAAAAGTCTTGTTCCGCCATCCGCCAATCACCTTGTGCCGTCTATCCTTGGCGGTTGAAGGCATTCTCTTGTTGTTACTCCGCCCATCTATTGTCCCTAGTGTTGGACATGTTTTGCATATAGGAGAACATATCTCCTAATTGGGCAGAGGTGTTGGCTTGAAACTCTTCATTGGCATTAGGCCTTCCGCGACGGTAGTTGGCTCTAGTGCGGTGGCGGTGGGCTTCAACTTCTTCTTCTTCTTCTTCTTCTTCTTCATGTTGTGGCGGTAGCGGCACAGTCCCTTGAGCTTGAGAATTCTCCGCCTCCTTAATGAGGCTCGTTTCATGCATGTTTTCTCTCTTGAAACTACATCAAATTCTGTGAACTAACGTCTAATTTTGAGCCAGTTATGTGTGTAAGTGCGCCATTTTTAGAAAATGAGTTGATTAACTGGGCGGACGAATGGATCAAGAAACGAGCTGAAAACCTGCTAGACTGAGCTAAGCAAGCCAGAAGTTGACTGGAGCCAGCAAGAGTTTTCTGCAACAAGAAGATTGAGCTGAGGACCCCACCAAAAGCCAGTGGGCAGGAGTGACAATTCGAGAGGATGGTACCCTAAGGATCAGAGCCCTACGCCTCTCTATAAATAGGAAGCCCAGCGCGAGTAGGAGATGGTTCTTCTCTTTTCCACAAATCGACATGAAGAAATATCTTAGGAATTCAGCTCTCTTCTAGAGTTGAAGTGGAAGCTGTTTTACTTCGTTTCACGATCTCAATCACACACACGCACACTTGGTTCTTATCTTAGTTTAGTTTAGTAGCAGTCTTTGGTGTCAGTAACTTTTTCTCTGTAATTCCGCTTCGAGAAGAAGCAATGAAACAATTTCATGTTTTCTTAGTTATTTCTAGTTTATGCTTTGTTGCTATTTATGATCTTCAGATTCAGTAATCTCAGTATTCTGCTTTCGTTACCTTGTTGGATTTCTCTGTTGTTATGCATGATCTTTCAGATCTGTTCTGATTTTCTTTTTGCGATGCATATTCTCACTAAATTGTCTTGTTGATGTTTAGATCTGAGTTCGACTCATGTTTGTTTCACTGCAAGGAAAGAAACTATGGCAGAAATGTTTAGGATGTTTAGATCTGATAGCTTAGTCGATAATTTTGCATTATCATAGGTTAGTTTGTTGTTCATGTGATGAAGTTTAATTCTGAGAAGTAGATTTCAATTTATGAGTTGCTATGACGTTTTCTTGCTTGTAAATGTTCAGATCTACTTTTACTCTCTTTTTCATGTTAATCCTACGAAGAAGATGAAGTTGTTGGGAAGGTTTCACTTTATCGTACATTTTGCAAGAGACTGACAATCATCGCTTTATTTTGTTTGTCCATTTCAGGAAATGATAAGATGAGTTGATCAAGTAGATTTATTTTGTCTAGCAAATGGAGAAGTTCAGTTTAGTTAGTTTAGTTTTCAAGTCAAGTGTCCCAACTTAACCCACCGTAGTGAAGCGTGGCAGCAGCCAGCCCCAATGTGTCCGCAAACAATGTTAAACACATCATCTCTATGAGATCGATCCTTACTTCCCTGTACTAGTTAATAGTATTGTGGGTTAAGGTTTTGAAAGCGCTTCGATCTCTCACTCAAGTTGAACCTGGATCAAGCTAATTAGTCAGAATTTCCACTGGAACCAATCATCCGCATCTGCAGGAAGAAAGCGTACACATGGGCATCCAGATCAGTTTGACAATTGACTTGAGCAACTCAAGAACGATAAGAGAATAGAAGCATGAGTGAGTCCGAGCTAACGATAGTTTTCGATGGCGTCGAAGGTGGAGTCATCTTCGGGGTTGAAGGCGGGGATGCGAGAAGGAATGTTTCTCCTCCTAAACTCCCCATTGACGGTTGCTTCGATGGCTCTTTTGTGGGCCGAAGTGTTGAGCTTCCAAATGACTTGGTTTTCTCACATGTCGACCTTGGTCAAATGAGGAATGAGAACGGAAAAGTGATCCCGATCCACTTGCATGAAAAATGCTTGACCTCTAGAATTAGTCTTCAATAGCCCAACCGAGAAGAGCACCTCATAAGTGATAAATCGGTCCCCCATATCCTCGGCGAACCCCACAGTCGAGATACTAAGGTGTTCGAGAAGCGCCATGATCAATCCCCCGCAACAAATATCACTCTCGTCCTTCTTGGAAATCTGGTCAACATAGGGTGTGAAGAGGATCCCATAATTGAACCCCCTTTTGGTGAGAAGACACCACATGACATGGATCTCCGTTTGGGACACACTCCCACCATCTACTCTTGTAAACATCAATTGTGTCATAGCCCGGTGGAGGTACCGTAGAACGGGGTTGCGGATGGACAAGGACTTGGCATAGCCCGACTCATGATCTTCTCCTTCCGTAGTCAACGCACCCCAAACATCGGAGTACTCATAGTCGACCTCTTCATCGGGGTTGGGGTCGAAGCAATGGACCACCTCACAAAGGTCCTCCATGGAAAGAGAATGGTTGCGGTTGCCAAGGCGGAAGTCGGGGGTGCGGGAACGGCGGTTCTTGTGCACCTTGTGGGTGCTTAGGAACTCCAGAGTGAGTCTCCTATATGATGGCCACCTTCCTTGAAACATGGGGATGAGGCCATTCCCTTCCCCGATGTTGCACAATGCCCAAAAGTCCTCTAAAATCTCCAAAGTACCCAGGGGAAGCTCGTGGGGATATCGTGAGGGCACCGTGTCTCTTGCCGAGACTCTCTTCCACATAGCTTTGTGCTCATCTGTCGGAAGGCTAACTCCGTATCTCTTTGCATTCTCGGGCTTTCCTCTTGTTGTCATTGTCCTACAAAAGAAGATTCAAACTCTTAAAAGAGCACCAAATAATAGACAAACACGGGGTTCCCCCAAACTTGCACTCAACTAAGTATACATCATAAATCAAAAAATATGTGCAAGTTTGTAACAAGCATCCTAAATTGTAGCATGTGATCATGTAAAACAAAACCAACAATTTAGAATACTATCAACAATCTGTAACAAGTATCCTAAACGTGAATTCATTCCCCATGCAGAGACATATCAACATAATCAACATAAATCAACAATCTCTATGACTACACATGTATTACAATTCATGGAAGTAATAATAACCTCACAATGCTATGAACATGATTACAACATATAAATAACTAAGAACAAGAGGGAATTTACCAACAACAATCAACAATCCACCACCTTATGCAAAATCTAACCGTGAAACACAAGTAGAAACATCATCACACTCATCCCCCATATTAAAGCATGCTATTCAACCGAAAAATTCATCAAGAATGAACAAAATCCATGGAAAAATTCAATGAAAACTCAAAAATTAAAAGTAGGATACATACTTTGAGTTGGAGAGAATTTGAACGATGAAAGCTTGAATTTAGGAGTGGAAGGGGAGAATGAGAGTGTGGGTGCGTGAATTTGGTGATGTTTTGTAGTTGGGGTCATGTGCAAGGGAGAATTAGAGAAGATGATGCGTGAATTTGGTGATGTTCTCTAACCTCCCCGTGGCGACCACTACGCAACGTGCAGCAACCGCTGCACATGTTGTGAAAACGGCGCATCTCCAACGGGCCGCTGCGGCCCGCAGAGCGACCGCTACAGCCCGCCCTAGATCCCGACCTATTCCTGCACACTGAACATTTGGCAGCAACCGCTGTGGATTATGCAGCGGTCGCTACGATTAAATCTTTTTTCTTTTTTTATGTGCACAGAAAAACCACGGAAACAGAAAAAGAAAAAATAAGGGAACTAAAAGAAAAGAAAGTTGGGTTGCCTCCCAACAAGCGCCTTGTTTAAAGTCGTTGGCTCGACTTGATGTGACCCAACTAAGTGGGCGGATCAACGACCCTAGTGCTGAAGACCGCGAACTGGACCATTTTGTTGCAAACCTCCCTCCACCACTTGTATTTTCCGTTCGAGGTCTTGATCACGTAAATTTTGGGGTCGACTAGAGTTTGAGGCTCCTTCTTGGCCTTCTTCTTCTTTGTGGGCTTCGCCTGCAAGGGAGGTTTAGCATGCTTAGTGAAGAGGTCATTCTCTAAGCACTCTAGTTCGCAAACAAGTTAAAAACATGCAAACGTCGCACAATTGATCAAGTCAGATGATGAAACGATCAAGTTGGCGAGTATCCGGTTGTTGGTATGCAAACGGAGAGACTTAGTGCCTTCAATAATCTTAACCCACAATACTATAGACTAGTAGGGAAGTAAGGGTCGAATCCCACAGGGACAGAGGCAGGTAGAGTTGTGAATGAGACATATTGGGGTTGGCTGCTGCCACGCTTTACTAAAGTGGGTTAACTAAGACCTAGACTACTCAAGTCGCAAATCAACTTGATCAACTAATAAAATGGAAACAACATATCTCAAACTGAGCAACTTCAAGTAAAACGACTCAGCACATAAAGTACTTGGGACCACTGAAGGAAAAATTGCGCACTACCAAAAGCTGCAAATAACGAAAAGGTGACAGAGAACGCAAACCTAACGAACTACAACCTTCTTCTTCATTAAGCAACTAATAAAGTACGCACGTTAGATGAAAATAGAGCATATAACGGAAAAGCGAGAAAACAACAAATTAGAACACGGATCCATGCGATTCTAACAGAAAGAAAACAAATCTAAGCATATCTCCTAATTTTATGCAAGTTGACAAACTAAAGCTCAGATCTAAACGCGAACAACTGAAATACGCAGAGTTAACTTCCCAACCATAACGGAATTAAACTAAACAAAGGAAACGAGATCGGAGAACATTAGATCCAAAACAACTCACAATTCATAGACTATGGTTCGATAAACCAAATAACATAGAATTCAAAATTCAGATTCGAAAGATCGAGTAACAACCGAAGGTACTAGAGTAGCAACTAAGAGAAAAACAGAATAACAATTGAAATAAGAAAAATAATGAACTCGGGACTGAAAAACAACTGTTTTGACCCATCGGGGTTTAAGGAAAAATAACTATGAAGACTTCGATATGGATCTGAGTCTCTTCTTCCTTGATGAGGAAGAAGAGAGGAAGATTGAGGTAGTACAGCGACTACGATGACTCCTAGCTCCTGCGCTCCATGCGTAAAGTGTAATATGGACTGTGTTGTAACTGAGATGATAATCTGGACCCCCCAAAAGAACTCTCTCTCTCTATGTGTATTATCTGTACTATTTATAGGATGGCCTTGGCCCAAATCCCTAGGTTAAGCTCATCCTGTCTTGACAACAATGCCCTTGAGACGACATCTTCTTTTCTCTCTCCTATGACTCATCCTCTTATGCGATGAACTCCACCTGATCAACTCGCTGGTCGGGCAAGCTCCATTGCTTTCAGTTTTGACTTTTCATTGCTTCTTTCCCAAGTTGATCAAGTCGTCCATGCGCTCTACTACTTCAGCGCTTTTCCAGCCCTTGCATACTCGAATACACATTTTTTCACACACTTATAAAACCATGTTTGTAACGAGCCCTATTAAACTGCTCACACTTAACCCATGCTTGTCCTCAAGTATGAAAGAACAACAAGAAAACAAGGGGCAAGTTACATGCATGGGTCCCTGACCGACTCCTAAAGAAAAGTAGAAACAATCGAAACTGACTCAACAAAAGACAACACAGATAGAGACACACAAGCAACACTTAAGCAAATATTTACATTTCCATGTTTGAAACAGGCTCAACTTCGGGCAAATATTTTGCAGTCTCAAATTCCTCCCATCCCCCTTTTTTTTTCAGTCTGATCAACCTATTAGTTCATCAAGATAGCCCCTACTCTAGCCAACTGTTGGATTCACTCGGTCTCTCATTCTTCACCAGAGATGTTAGGACCATTCACTCATTCATTTTGCCATACCACCGATGCTTTAGTTCCATTCACATATGCTAGTTCCTTAAGGTCTTTCTTGAGGTTGTAATGGGGCCAGAGGTTATGATGTAAATAGGTAAGGGTCCTATAGTTTCTAAGTTCAGAGAAATCTTCAAGACAACAATGGACATGTGAACTTGGGAACAAAATTGGAGCAGCCTCCCTATTATATCTTCAAAATTTCCCAAAATCAAATAGTATCCCTTGGTTATTTTGGCCTAACCTTTCCCACAGGGCCATGTTACATTATTTCCTGCCCTATCTAGCTGATATGTATTTTTTTTCTTTGTTATGAGGGCCAGGTTACATTTTTTCCTGCCCTTCATTCAACTCTATATCTTTTTCTAGGTTAGGTTATAACTTCATGCCCTTTTCTCTTTCACTCTTTCTTATTTTTTTTCACTTTTTTTTCTTTTTTTCTTTTTTTATATTTAGCTCGGCTGTAACTCTTCCTTTTTGTCCCCTCTACCCCAATTAGTTAGCTGTTTCATTCTATCCCCTAACTCACATGGCATGAAGGCTAATGGTTTCCAAAAGGAAGATGAACTTTGAAATGTAGGCTCAAAAGGGGTAACTAAGGGACACCCTTACAATGAGGCAAGTTTATCTGGTTCGAAAGAAGAAAGGCCCAACTGGCTATATCCTATTGCCTTTAGTCCTCACTATCCGGTGTCATTTCTCTTTCAGCATCAAGTGGCAGCCTCTCTCATTCTTTTTTTGTATCAGTAGAAAGTGTTCTACTCTGGCTTATAACTCACATTTGGAGGGCTTTCACAGTTGGTTTAATGTATAGGCTTTTCCATCGTTCTTACTTCTTCTAGCCTGACTTCAACTTACTTTAAGAAATAGGGGTCTCACAATTCAACATGCATTTTCTTCTTCATTCATTCTCACTAAGGGTTTTATGCTTTCTGTTTTACCAGATCATTCATGTTTTCCTGACATAACATGGACGAACACATATATTGTTTCATTCAAGCTTTCTGTTTTAATGACTCACTGTCCTATCAACTGACCTATCAACTAATCAAGTTATGATTTGACATATTTCGCTTAGTTGATTCAGATGATTATCAGGCTCAAAAGGTAAAAACAAACAAGTTAAGTCATGCATATGACCACATACCCCACACTACTCCCCCCCTCACTTTATCAAAGCTTTCCCTCAAGCTCGCCCGATAAAGTGGAAAGAAAAGGAGTAAGTGTTGCCGACACACATAATAGGCAACTATATTCACAAAAACAAACTTCTCACACTTAGACCGAGCATCGGGCTAAGTGGGAGAAGATACCACCAAAACACAAAAGAAGACACTCAAAGCACGTATAAACATCTCACACATAGACTGGACACCAGGCTAAGTGTGGAGAAGATAGACAAAACAACAGAATAGTATATACACACAGAATTAAAAATACTTGGTCATTGGGGGAGGGGCGGTCATCGCCTAGGCTGATCCCTCCTGAAGCTAGTAGGTATGGGGTGGAAGTCGTCTCGTCCATGTGGCCACCTACTACGCACGCCAGGGGGCTGTACCAAACAGCTCCTGATCAGGGCAGTAAGTCATCCTGGGTATCCTTCCGACCAACGTCATATCTACACAATTTGCAATGATAGCTCCCAGTACATGACAACAATTTAAGTTGCCGGAGGCGCGGCTGGATATAGACTGACAGGTCCTAGCGATCCAATACCCCAGATGTACCTTCCTCTGTTTTAGCATACACCACATTAAGTACCACTCGGCCTCTGTGACGGAGGCGACCGTGTTGGCTTGGGCCAACAGATTGGCGCCCACAAAGGCTTGCGCTAATCTGAGGATGGGATATTTGATGCAGTCGGCTCTGGATTCTGTCGGTCGAAAAGCTTCAGTTCTCCTTGGAACCAACTCTTCCCAAGCAGCTTATTCGTTAAATCCCGGAACATCCTTTGGAGTATACAGGCCAAGTCTCACGGACCACTCACTGATGCTCATTGTCACGACCGCCCATACTAGGGATAATAAAACGAGGAGGTCGTGACCACGGGAAAGCAATAAAGGACAACATTTAAAGGACGACAGTTCATATGAAAGACCCAATTAAATTAAGAAGGAGAATATTTTAGTTCATTAAAAAGTTAAGCAACAGATTTTAGTTCAAAATACTTAATGTCATAATT
This sequence comes from Salvia splendens, assembly GCF_004379255.2. Lineage (NCBI taxonomy): Eukaryota > Viridiplantae > Streptophyta > Magnoliopsida > Lamiales > Lamiaceae > Salvia > Salvia splendens. The sequence goes on from NC_056039.1 coordinate 18,196,159, forward strand.
ACAATATCAAATAGTGCGGAGATTTCTAGCAAACAATTTTTCAAAGAAAACAGCGGAAAAATAAATATCAAAAATCCAATTAACTCCTAAAAGAACATTTGTTTTAGTTTACGAAAACCATTTGAGTAACGAAGTAAGCAGCGGGTTAAAGTCTCAAAGTATTTGACAGGACAAAAATCGTACGAAATAAAATAAATTCTTGCGACACAGTTTCAATAATAGCAGTGGAAATAGGTTATCAAGAGAGTCATAGGATGACGCCTATGACTCTCAACATCCATCGCAACATCCCGCTCAACATGCACATAGGGAAAACACATGCAGGGCTGAGTACTTGTTGTACTCAATGGGCTCATGCCGAAAACATTTTATACAGTTATGTCATCCATACCAGTGATCTCGTGTTTTACATGTAGTTAAAAAGTATTATGAGAACATAAAAATATTTCAAAGTCTGGTCAGACAGTCAATCTCCCCACTTTCTCATAAATCCATCAATCATAGTCATCATATCACAGTGCGACGAAAGTGTGGCAACACTATTCGCCCACGAGACCGGCCGACTAGCAAGGACGGCTCACGATCCCACCAGTGTACATAGCCTGATAGGGTTTGCGGCCCTACTCAGACCCAAATTCGTTTCACAACACAGCCATATAGCCCAACGGAGCAAGCTCAGACGAACTAGGCATCAGGCAACAATCTCACAAACAAAAACAACATGGCATGACATAACAAGTTAAACCACCCTTATAACACCACATCATATTTTCGGAAAATAAAAAGATTTGTAAAAGAAAGCCCACCTCGTTTGCTTAAACAACACAATACCCAACTCAAAGCAACCCTCGTTCCTTGTGCTCACGTACACACAATCCCCTTGCCAACACCACAACACAATCAGTCTTCCATCAATACAAATTATCATGCATGTCCTATCGTTCTCTTAAATTACCCACCCCAACATTCATCAACATAAGGAAAAACATGCCATAATATTTCTCAACTTATCACAAATAATCACGTCATAAGATACATTCCTTGATCATACATGCATCATATAATTCACCCAAACATGACAACAAGTATTATTTTGACATAACAAAAATCTGGCAGAACTGCGCAGTCGTTTTTTAAAAATCACCAAAACTCCATCCGACCTCATATGATGCTAAATTTTTGTCACTACACAGTAGATACATTCAAGCACGTCCAGTTAAAATTTCACACCGAAATCATATCATTTGGTCAGTCAAAACAACAATGCAACCCTCTGGTCGGAATATAAAAATTCTGGCAGTACTGCGCGGTTCGATTGAAAAATTTACCAAAACTTCATCCGATGTTCAATGAGGCTGAAATTTTCACAAAACACAGAAGACTCTTCAAATTTCATCCCATCAGAAATTCACATCAAGATAAGGCCATTTGGTAAGTCAAATAAAAAACAAAACTCTCTAGGTGAGAATACAAGTTTCTGCCAGAATAGCACAGTCAACTTCAAAAATTCATTAAAACTTCATCTTTTGTCAAAAGGGGCTGAAATTCACACACAACCCAGAAAACATCTCACAATTTACTCAGTTAAAAATTCGTATCAAAATATGAGCATTTGGCTGGTCAAACACACGTCGGAATCCACTGTCCAAACGCCACAGTTTTCAGGCTTCACAATTTCGAAATTAGGGTTTATTCCTCATTCATCCAAACACAATTATTCATGCTTCCAACACACAATCTTGCTTCAAAAAGTTCTCACAATCATGTTCTCATATATTCACACATCATTCACCAATAAATCATCCAAACTTCACACATATTCATTCAAAATCGCACATCCACAAATTTTCTCACACAAACATAAATTCCCACCGATTAATTTTGCGATCTATGATTCCTACACTCACTATATGCATGAGGGATTCAAGAACAACGATTCAATGTAAAGGATGAGGAAAATATTTTAATTTATACCTTCTTGAATCAAAATCAAACGGTAGAAACACGGATTGATGCGATTCCTCAGAAACTCTTGAAATTACAACTCCAATGGATGCAAGAACAAGGATTGAAGCAGAGTTTTTGGAGAGAATGTAGAGAGGGAGGAGGAGGCGTGTGAGAGTGAGAGAGAGAGAGGTGGACGGTTGGGAGGGGAAAAAATATGGGGGCTAGGGTTAGGTTTAGGTGATTTTATAGTAGGTTTAATCCCCAACTAAATTAATTTATTAATAGAGGCCAATAAATAAAATCCCACAATTAAAAGGGAATTTTCAAAAATTGGCTATTAAATTAACAAGGAATTTATTTGGTATTTACTTGGAGAGAAATATATTCACAACTTAGGAATTAAAACAATGAATATTTCATAAACAAGGGAACAAAATAAATTAAATCTCCAAGTAGGAAATAAAAGGGGGAGAGCGAAAATTTAATGGGTGCACAAGGAAAATTATTTAAATCCTCAATTAAATAAGAATAGGATTTAAATTTGGTAATTTCTTTATAGGAAAAGACTCTCATAAAATAGGTAACAATTAAATAAATTTCAACAAGGAAATTTGTCACGACCGACCATACTAGGAGTACTACAAACAAGGCGATCTTGACCAAGGGATCACAATAATGACAACATACAAGGATAACAGTTTATGAAAACTTAATTAGCTTAAAGGAATAATATTTTAGTTCATTAAAAGTTTTGACCACAAATTTTTAGTTTATAGAAACTTAATGTTATAAAATTTATTATTAATTAGCAACGACTTATGACAAATGATTTTTCAAAATAAGCAGCGGAGAAAAATAAATAATAAAAAAAACAATTAACTTCCAAAAGAAAACATTTTGTTTAGTTCATGAAAAGCCATTTTAGAGTAACAAGGTAAACATTAGATTAAAGTCTAACAACATTAAACATGCTCAAACACAGTACGAAATGGAATCAAGTCTTGAGGCATAGTTCAAAAAAATAGCAACGGAAATAAGGTTTAAAGAGAGTCAAGGATGACGCCTATGTATGAAGACACAACGCACCCAAAGTTCCTAGGCCAACTCAACATCCACCGCAACATCCCGCTCAACCTGCACATAAGAAAACATATGCAGGGTTGAGTACTTGTTGTACTCAATGGGCTCATGCCGAAAACATTTTAATAATAGTTATGTCATCCATACCAGTGATCTCGAGTTTTATATGTAGTTAAGAAATATCACGAGAACACAAAAATATTTCATAGACTGGCCAGTCAAACAATCTCCCCACTTTCTCCACAATCCATCAATCACAATCATCATTCCATGTGCGACAAAAGTGTGGCCACACTATTCGCCCACGAGACTGGCCGACTAGCAAGGACGGCTCACGATCCCACCAGTGTACACAGCCTGATAGGGTTTGCGGCCCTACTCAGACCCGAATTCGTTTCACAACACAGCCATATAGCCTAACGGAGCAAGCTCACCAAAAATTCATCCGATGTCTAATGCGGCTGAAATTTTCACACAACTCAGAAGATACATCAAAAGGAGGCCATTTGGTCGGTCAAATAGAAAATGAAACTTTATGGGCGAGAAAACAAGTTTCTGACATAATTGAGCAATCGACTTCAAAAATTCATTAAAAATTCATCTTTCATCAACAAGGGCTGAAATTCACATACAACATAGAAAACACCTTGAACTTTACTCAGTTAAAATGTCGTGTCAAAATTCGATCGTTTGGTTGGTCAAAAATACGATGGAACCCACTGTCCGACATCACAGATTCCAGGCTTAAGAATTTTGAAAATAGGGTTTCTTCCTCAATCATCCAAACACAATTTTTCATGCTTATATCACACAATCATGCTTAAAGGTTTAGGGTTTAGGGCACTTTTGACCCGATTCAGTATTATTCAAGCATTTCGCACGAATAGAATCAGTATATTATTACATTGTGTTTGCTTGTGCGTTTATAAGATGTTTTATAAACATTTAAATGCATAAGAAGTAAACAAAGCCTAAGTCTTTTGCTTAGTAGACTGGTTGTGGGCGTCGTCCACTTTAAGGTAACTACAGTCGGTTCTATGCAATGCTTTATAAAAGAAAAAGAAGAATTTCACAACCTAAATAGGCTTTGCCTACCTATGTGAAAGGTTGCAATGTCAGTCCGATTATTTCTAATCCTTATTGAAATAAGATGACGTTGGTGTGGTATAGCACTGAATGGATCTAACAGCAAGACGAGTCTTTATGCTATCTACTGAAAGACGAGGTCTTGATAAATATCTATTTCTTAAACTACATACGTTAGCATTGAGCATACGATATTGAGTATCTACTACTTTGACTTACCTAAGGTGCGGGTTTTTCATCACCCAACGATCCAGGTATATTGGGTAGTGGTGATCATTATCTAGCTGTGCTAGGATTGCTATTATGTTGAATCGTGCGCGAGGTGAGTCTCGTTTGATAATGTGCTCATAAGGAGCTTGAACAAGGTTTTATTATTCGGAAACTGGCCAGTTGGAATTTAATTATTCCATGAATAATAAATAAGTGTTTCTTGGTAAGTCTACTCTTGGAATTAATAAGATGTTAATTAATTAAGTCCATAGCAGACTTTAATTAATTAATGGGCATTTATATCTTAAGCACGAGAAATAAATAATAAACAAAATGGAAACTCGAAATACTTATAATTTCGGATTTGGAGAGGGAGTTTAATATTACTTCTATAGTGGCTGCTCGTAATATTCCAATATAAGCTTGTATTAAATTGTGGGTTCAATTTAATTAGTAAAAAGCTAATTGGGGGAGCCCATATCCAAAGCCTTCCATAGATCCCTGACTGGGCCCAATATGTAACTATTATAAATAGGAGAATAAAGGAGACATAAAACATACAATTTTTAGTGAAATTTTTGTCCACTCTAAATTTAGAGAGAGGGACGATTTTTCTTAAGGAATTCTCCTCCGTGAGATATTCAGCTCCTCCTCCGTGAGAAAGTTGTGTCTTATTTATTCGAGTCCTAGTGTTTCGATAAGATCAGCCCACCCTGATGTCGAGATACAGTTCGGGACACCAGTCAGAAGATCTGTGGTCTAGTATTGAAGATCATCGTGGAGAAGGCGTGAGCAATCGACGATTCTTTGGAGAATCAAATCGGTAACTCTAAACCGTAGAATTCATGATTTATGATTTATATTCTATGAGCATGAATTATTTGTGTTCTAGCATGCAATTCGGTGTTAACATGTGAATTGATTAACTCATAATCTGTCAAATAGATCCTACGTCTGATTTATTTGTTTTGTAAGTCTTCCACTGTGCAAGGGGCACCAAAACCCCAACATCAACGTGGTTAACTAAGGGGTGCCTAGATTACTGAGGCGGGTTTGTGGAACGAAGGAAAAGAAATGGCTCAAGTGGTTAAGTCCTAATTCCTTTAGTCCTTACTACTTGTGCAATTTTCATCTCAATACTAAAAGTCAGCCTCTCGTAAAAATATCTTTTGTAAAAATAGTAGAAAGTGTTCTACTTTTGGCTTATAGGTCACATATAGAGAGGCTTCACAGTTGGTTTAGAAATTCAGCGTTTCCATCATACTCGCGTCGTTCAAATTGATCAAGTTTTTGCAATCAAGTTTTTACATGCGAGCATGCTGAATCCTTTTTCTAACTCTTCCAAAAGGTAATCAAGTCTTCCCTTTATCCAATTTCATGCATATTGCCTAATTTATTACTAACTGGAATTTGTTATTTTTTAAAAATTTTAGCATGTATGATTCTATTGTAACTAACCCATCCCCCCTCCCCACTGCATATGAACTCGTCCTCGAGGGACTGGATGAAGTGGAAAAAAGGGTTAGGCACAGGCAACGACACAACAAACAAGGGAAACTTCTCACACTTAGACCCAAAGCAGGTCTAAGTGTGAAACAAGTATTTACAAACCAACAAGAAAATTAAATTGTTTGAAGTAAAATGAACTGAGATTTGGGGGGGAGGGGGGGTTGTACTTAGGGTTTCCTGTGAGGCTGACTTGGGGATGCTGAAAGTGGCCAGGAGGATGTTTGGCGCCGAGGTGGAGGAGAGCTTTCAGAGGGAGGTGGTGGTTGCATAGCGAAGGTCAGCTGGCGAATAGCCTGCAGAATCCTGGATTGAGCGACCAGTTGGGTGTCTGAATTTGCCAATAGCTGCGTCAGCATTTGCTCTATGCGGAGCCTCCACTCATTGTTAGCGCGTGCAGCCTCCTCTGGCTCTGGTATAGTTGTTAGCTCCAACCTCTGCCTTGGCTGCCTGTCGGGACACGCCGGCCGATCCATCGTCATCCTCCTTTTATCGCGTCTGGCCTCCTCCAGCTCTGCCTGCCTTGCCCCCTGTGCTCTGCCTGCTTTTCCTTCCGAACCTTCGAGATAAAGCAGTGTCTCCCGTCGCGCAGCCTTACAAGTACCTGAATTCTTACAAAGAAATCAGTGTTAAACAGTTCTGGTTTTGGGCAGCGACTGGGAAGCTCCACACCCTCCTGGAATTCTAGGGTCCAATTTCACCTTAGTTAGGCTCCGAGAAGGTGGCAAACGTTGAGGTGGCGGGCAGGGCGATTTGCAATCTGACTGATCGAGTAAGCAATCCAGTAGCCCAGATGCACCCTCCTTTGTTCCTTCATGCACTACATAAAATAGAGCTCGGCCAGAGTGATGATTGACAATGTGTTGTGGTGGCCAAGGAGATTGCATGCTAGGTAGGCTTGAGCAAGACGGAGGGACGGATCAGCAATATGGTCCCCTCTGGACTCAGAAGCTTTAAACTCGGGGGCACGTCCGTTGCATAAGTCCTGCCAGACTGCCTGCTGATCAAAGTCGGACCTCTTCTGAGGAAGGCCTATGTCGCGCCCGGACCATTTTCCACTAGCGACCTGGGCTTCTGTATGCAGCCCCATTTGTACAGAGAACTCGTTCAGGGTCAGCTTCTGTTTGCGCCCGAACACCCGAAAGGAAAAACTCTTGGCCTCCAAGTTCGTACTTCCGGTAAACCGGAAGGATGTGAAGAACTCTTTGGCCAGATCTGTGGGCACGAAGGCATCCTCGATCTCCAGCAGCCATTCAAAACCAATCCCAGTAATATGCTGGGTAAATATTTCCTCAACCCGGATCGTCTCCAGGGATGGCTGGTGAAGTTTCTTGCCTGCCTTTAGCTTCTTCGTGTCCGTCACCCTCTGTTGGACCTCCTCATTCCACTTGGGGTTTTGAATTACCAGCATCTGCCAGAGGAGGTCCGTGGTCGACACCACAGTCTGTTTGATATATTCAGCAGCGGAGGGTGATGTCGGCCTTCCTTGTTGCCTGTGGGATGTCCGGGCCCACCGGAGTTCCCTATCCTCAGTGTCATTGCCCCCATCTCATTCTCTTGAAGGGGCAGGTTGATCAACAATAACAATGCCCCGAGTGGCGGGACGCATCTTCTTCGAGGGAGGAAAAACAGTCCCCTTCCCTTTCCTTTTCTTCCGGCTGTCCTCAACAACCCTATTTTTTCTCTCGGCCTCTCCGGCCTCCTGGTTTATCGCCCCAGCGGCTCCTAGGTTCTCTGGCTCATCTGGCGTACTCGACAGTTGCCGTGCTATACAGGGTCTTTCCTCTTGCTCTTCTTCTGCCCTTTGCATGCTGGCCATTCTCGCCTCCACCTCCTCCACCAGCCTATTGACTCCCCCTTTGCGTGCCCGACGGTACAACAACTCCTCTTCCTCCTTTGGAACCGATTCATCCTCTGCCTGAGGAATGAAGTTCCATTCTACTCCCCTCCGTTGTAATAATTCTCTGAGAGGAGGCAGAAGGTCCTCCGTAGAATCGACATCAATATTTACAACCTCAATGGGTTGTGTCGGCCCTCGGAGGGCAGGGGAGTTGGATCCTCCGCCACTGGGTGGTGTCGGAGTGCTGGGAGCAGCCGTGCCTTCAGCATGTGGAGGCTGCACAGACGGTGCTCCTTCGGCCAGGACGGCGGTGAGTTGCGCCTCTTTCCCGTCATCAGAATCGTCCCCACCGTATGGTACCAAGGGAACGGAGGTTGTAGGTTCAGGGATACGAAGGGGGGCTTGTGTTTGGGAAGATTGAGGGTTTGGTGTTGTGGAGGTTGTGGCTCGGTCCCTTGACAAGGAAACTCCCAGTCGTGCCTTCAGGTTTGCATAAGCAATGTCGGGATCCAAATCGGAGGGCAGACTCCGGAGGATTTTGGTCAAGCGCCGTTGATCCTCTTCGTCTACCTCGGGTAGTGGAACGTTAGTTGGTGTAGGTGGGCTAGGGTTTTCTATTTGGGCTTGAGAGGAGGCCTGTTGGTTATCACTATCGGCGCGATTACTGGAAGATGAAGATGACGTTGGGAGCTGTTCGAGCAACATAATTACTGGTAATGTGGTTAGATCGTGTTGGAGGAGGTGATGTTTTTGGAAGAAGGGTTTTGAACTTGGAAGGATTCTTGAGGAGAGTAAAAGGAATGAATCGTAGATAGCTCGGGTAAAAGTGGTCTGCAGATCCGAAATCTGTCTTTATAATAATATCGCAACTGTTGGGATTCTGTACTGTTGAGATCCTTGCGGCTCTTCGCGTACAGACGCGCCTTTTCAGAGTGCCAGCTGGCTTAGCTTCTCTGATACGTTTCGTCCCTCTCTCCAAGGTTTCCTTCCACTATGACGGTTGGCGCTTCGTGACACCTTTTCAGTGACTGCGTACGTCCTTTCATCACCTTCCCTACTCAACTCAATCACTGTACCATCAATTAAATTTGAATTGTTCTGACCAAGTGGAGAATTAGTTTTTGATAAAAATCAATTGGCTCCACTTGATCAGTTTCCTTCCTTACATCCGACTTTTAATTAACTAATAAAATAAAACTAACATACTAAAGACTATTTACACTAACTACTAAGGACTTGACCGGGTTCCCCTAGGATGTCACTTGATCAGTTTAATAGATTAGTACTTTGTCGCTTGATCAAGCAGACTACCCATGAGTACCCGATCATCCCTGTTACCTGATCACTGGAGAGAGTCAGGCATGAGTAGTGGAATGTCGTCCACTACAAATGCCTCCATTCCTTCTCTGTATGGCTTTACCCTATGACCATTCACCATGAAGGAAGGTGAATCTGGATTGCTTCCTTGGAGTTCGATTGCTCCATTCTTTCGGAGGGCGATAATGGTATAAGGACCTATCCACCTTGATCTGAGCTTTCCTGGCATCAATTTTAGTCTGGACTGGAACAGCAGTACCCTCTGGCCCACCTTGAGTTCCTTCTTGCGAAGGTTCTTGTCGTGCCACATTTTGGTCTTTTCTTTGTACTACATGGTAGAGTCATAGGCATCCAGACGGAGCTCTTCAAGCTCTTGTAGCTCCATTCTCCTTTCTGCAGTTCCAGCCTCGGTGTTTATGTTTATTTCTTTGACTGCCCAGTAGGCTTGATGTTCCACCCCTATAGGTAAATGACACATTTTCCCAAATACCAATCGGTACGGGGATATTCCGATAGGCGTTTTGAACGCTGTCCTGTAAGCCCAGAGTGCATCCTCGAGTCGGCGGCTCCAGTCTTTCCTGGTGGGATTGATTGTCTTTTCTAGAATTGCCTTGATTCTCTATTCGAAACCTCAGTCTGTCCATTGGACTGTGGGTGGTAAGGTGTGGATAGGCGGTGGTGGACTCCATACTTTCGCATCAAGGTTTCGATAGTTCTGTTGACGAAATGAGTTCTTTGGTCAGAGATAATAGCCCGTCGCACCCCTTATCGGGTAAATATGTTCGATTTCAAGAACTTCGCCACTTCTCTGGACTCACACATCCTAGTTGTCTTTGCCTCAATCCATTTGGACACATAGTCCACTGCCACCAGTATGTATAGATTTCCTTCAGACGCGAGAAAGGGTCCCATGAAGTCCATTCCTCATACATCAAATATTTCACAGACAATAATGGGGATATGAGGCATCTCATCTCTTGTAGATATCCCTCCAGTAAGCTGGCATCGAGGGCACCTTTTGCAGAATTCGTAAGCATCTTTATGGATGGAAGACCAGTAAAACCCACTATCAAGTACTTTGCTTGCTGTCTTCTTTGGTCCAAAGTGGCCACCGCAAGCTAGTGCGTGGCAGTGGATCATTACATCTTCCTGCTCCCATTCGGGTATACAGCGTCGGATTACTTGATCTGCCCCCATTTTCCATAGGTAAGGATCGTCCCAATAGAAGTACCGGGAATCGCTCTTAAGCTTCAACTTTTGTGCCCTTGTAATTTAGCACCCCCGGGGAGCTCTCCTGTTACCAAGTAGTTGGCTATGTCAGCAAACCATGGCTCTTTCCGCGTGTGTTGTTCCTTGCTTCCTTGCTCAGCTTGATCAATCTCTTCTACTTGGTTGACCCACTGACATTCAGACGTTGTCTTGACCAGATATAGGTGTTCCTCAGGGAAGGCGTCTGAAATGGCTTCACTGTTATCGTCTTGCAAAATTCGGCCTAGGCGATCAGCCACTTTGTTCTCGCATCCCTTTTTATCCACTGCTTCCCAATCAAACTCCTGTAAGAGGCGTACCCATCTGATCAATCGTCGACTTCAATTCCTTCTTTGTCAAGAGGTATTTGATGGCCGCATGGTCCGTATACACTATCACTTTAGACCCTAGCAGGTAAGGTCTGAACTTCTCGAATATGAAAACCACTGATAGCATTTCCTTCTCGGTCACGTCATAACTCCTTTGTGCCTGATTCAGAGTTTTGGAAGTGTAACATCCCAAATTTTGTGACATTTATTTAAGATATGTCGATTGGAAATTTCATTTATGAAATTTAAATTGTTGCTACGTGATTGAGTTTGATTGTGTGGAATAAATCGTCATGGGGAAATTGGAATGAAGTGCTAGTTATATTTAATGTGGGGAACCAATTTAAATAAAGATCATGCATCATGTTCTAGCCAAATAAAGTGGCTATTGTCGGCCCCTCCAATTATTGGAAATTTTCTTGGATTTAATTAATTGTTTTGGGATACTCATCCAAATTAAATCCAAATCAAATTATCCCTAAATTGTGCTACATGAAACTCGAACTCTAACCTATTATTTTTGTGAGTTTCGGATATCCTCTACTTGAATTAAGAGGATGAATTAGTTTCTTTGATAAAATTGGTACCTTATTGATTCCTTCATTTATTTTAAATCCAATTAAATCTTGCCACATTTTATTCCCTCACCCCAATTAAATTAAGAGTTGCATTATTTCGTTGTGGCTAATTAAGCCAATTTTCGGCCCCCCTATTTGTAGAGGAGAATATATTTGTTTCCTATTTTGTGGAATTCCCTTTATTCAATACCAAATTAATACCTAAGCCAAATTAATTGGGGATGTGAATATTTTCCTTCTATTGTGTCTCCATCCCACACTTTTTTTAGCTTAATTTCCTAGGGGGAAATCTATTTTATTGCTGCCTATTTTATGGGAGTCTTTTCCTATAAAGAAATTACCAAATTTAAATCCTATTCTATTTAATTGAGGATTTAAATAATTTCCTTGTGCACACCATCAAAATTTTCGCCCCTTCCCTCATTATTTCCTACTTGGAGATTTAATTTATTTTGTTCCCTTGTTTATGGAATATTCATTGACTTATTTCCTAAATTGTGAATCTATTTCTCTCCAAGTAAATACCAAATAAATTCCTTATTGAATTTATTAACCTAATTTTTGAAATTTTGCCTTCGTCTTTGTAACGCCCCACTTTTCGAACCCTAATTTTGGAACCCTAAGACGTTGTATTTATTGCTTTGATTATCGCAATTAAATGATGAATCGTTATGTGATTTATTCGATGACCTAATTTTGTTTTGACCTAGTCAATTTCGTTGATTTTATGACGTGGCTTAAATTAATTGATGTGGAATGAAAAATATTGCTGTAACTTTTTTTTTAAGGGGAGTGAGATTTAATTAGGATCATAAGTAATTACCTTGCCCTTTTGTGGAGAAAATTTCGACCATTATTATTATTTGGAGAGGAATTATTTTTCTTGGATTTAATAATTTGTTATGGGATAGTTATCCAAATTAAATCCTAAAGCCTAATTATCTTATTTCTTCATGATAAAAATCGGCCCTATTATTTTTCCTAAGGGAGGTTTCGAAATTTCCTAATTTGTGGGAGAAGGAAATTATTCATTTTTTATTTTGATCCCTTAATTTTTTCTTTCCATGTTTTAATTGGAATATCCTAGCAAATCTTGCCTTATCTATTTTATTAAAGATTTGGAAATTATTCCTTGTGGAAGAAATAATTTCACACGCCTATTCCTAGTTCATGGGAGGATTTTTATTTATTTTTCTGCTCCGTATTATATTTTATTCTGCTCCATGAAAATACCAAATTAAATCATGGCTAATTAAATAACCATGATTTTCGAATATCCTCCTTATTCTCCCTCAATTTACACGCCAATCATCCCTCCCCAAATCTCTCAAATCTTTATTTGATTTATTCTCCATATCTTCATGCAATTAATTGGAGATTTCATCTTAACTCTATAAATAAAACAAAACCTAACCCTAGCCCCCACCAAAAAAATCACCCCCTCCCTTGAAGTACACGCTCATTCCCTCTTCTCCACTCTCCCACACTTGTTCATCCATTCTACTCAAGATCCCCTCAATTTCCCAAGAGATTATTGAAGAACCAAGGTTTTATTCGCTTTCTACCGATTGTTTCGTCCAAGAAAGGTAAATTCAAACCTATATTCTTCACTCCTCCCCACCTAAACCTTCTTTGACTCCGTCATGCATGTAGAGAGTGTAGGGAATGCGGATCTAAGGGTTTAATCGGTGGGAATGTGTAATCGTATGTGTGAATGCTTTTTGATTTCAATTGGTTGATGATTTAATGAATCCTCGGTGAATGATATGTGATTTCATGAAAATATGTGTCTAAGGACCCTTTTGAGCATGCTTGAATGTTAAAACCATGAAAAGGTTGATTTTGAATAAGTGGGGGTAAACCCTAATTCGGATTTCCTAAAAGCATGAGAAACTGTGATTCCGAACAGTAAGTTACGACTCATTTTTGACCGATCAAATGAACTCTGATTTGACCGATTCTTTTTTCTGAGTAAACTTCATGATGTCTTCTATGTTTTGTGTAAATTTCAACCCATTTGGATAAAACATGGATTTTTGGTGAATTTTTAAAGTTGACTGCGCATTTCTAGCAGAAACTGTTTTCTCGACCAGTAGGTTACGTTTTCTATTTGACCGACTAAAAAGGTTATTTTGACATGAAATTTAAACTGGAAGTTATTTGATGAGTCTACTACTTTGTCGTAAAGTTTTAGCCCCAACGGAAGTCGGATGATATTTAAATGATTTTTATAAAATGGTTGCGCAGTGCTGCCAGATTTCTACCTTTGCAAAATAACTATGTTTTGAATGGCATACATGAATTATATATGTGACGAGATGATGTGATATGCAAAGATGTTATGCTATGATGTGATTTCCATTTGTTGTTGGGAAAAGGGAAAAATTAAGGACATGCATAATACTAAGTCCATGTTAGTGACTAATTGGGAATACCTTATCCAAATGTGAAAATTCGTGAGTAAAAGCGTGATATCAAAGGAAAAGCGAAACTTGAAATCTAAAGGATCGAGGTGGGCTTCTTTTCAAACCTCTTTATTTTTCCGAAAATATTACGTGGTGTTATAAGGGTGGTTTAAAGCGATTATCATGCCGTGATTCGTTTTAACATGCCTATCTGATGTGGCTGTTGCCACTTTTATATAAATCGAATTCGGGTCCTCGTAGGGCCGCAAACCCTACTTGGATTAGTGTACACCTATGGTAGACTGTGTGCTAGCGTACGGGCTGGCCGGTCTAGTGACCTGGTTTGCGGCCGCATTCCTTGTCATGTATTGGCAGATATGGTTGATGACGATGGGGAAAAATGACTGCGCAGTCGCTATTTTGAACAATGGAAAATATTTTGGTGCCTCGGGCCTTTTTAAAAGCTCAAACCCCGATGGTTACCTACGTATGGCATGATAATATGTACTCTTATCAAAATGTTTTCGGGCATGAGCCACTGAGTTTTTTCAAAAGTACTCAGCCCTGCATATGTTTTCTCTATGTGCAGCGACGAGCGGTTGGTGGTGTTGAGCAGGAATTAATAATAAACTATGGTCGTTTTGAAACTCCGAGTGTCGTCGTGTCTTCACACATGACGTCACTCTTCTCTTGGATGCTTCCGCTGTGATGTTTTTCTTTACATACTTTTATTTAAATTAAAACTGTTTTATGTGGGATATTTAAAAACTCGTTACTTTTGAATAAATGCTAAACCCTTAGTCCTTTATTTATTAAACGTAATTACTCTTGGTCGTTTTATTTATTAAACCTAAATTTTGGTCACACTTTTATTGAAAACCCTAGCGTTCTTTGAATGTCCTTTAAAACCCCCTTTAAGTCGCGATCGCCCGCTTTTATTAACCCTAGGGGGCGGTCGTGACAGTTTTAATCGTGGGATTATATTTATTGGCCTCTATTTTATTCCTCCACAATTAATTAATTAATTAATTTATGGGATTAAACCTAGGACTATATAATCACCTAAACTAAACCCTAGCCCCCATTCTCCCTCATAATTTTCGTGCCTCACCTCTCCTCCATCTCTTCAACCTCTCCAAAATTTCTTCCATCCTTGTTCTTGCATCCATTGAAGTTTTATTTTCAAGAGTTCCCAACGAATCGCATCAATCTTTGCTTCTACCGTTTGGTTTTCGATTCTAGAAGGTATAACTAAATCTTTTCCTCATCTTCTCCATTGAAACCTTGTTCTTGATTCATTTATGCATATAGTGAGTGTAGGAATCACAGATCGCAAAATTAATCGGTGGGAATTTGTGTTTGTATGAGAAAAACTGTGAATATGCGATTGTGAATGACTATGTGTAAAGTTTGAATGATTCATTGGTGAATGATGTGTGGTTATATGAGAACATGATTGTGAGAACCTTTTGAAGCATGTTTGTGTGTGGGAAGCATGAAAAATTGTGTTTGGTTGAATGAGGAAGAAACCCTAATTTCGAAATTTTGAGACCTGAAAACTGTGGTGTTCGGACAGTGGATTCCGACGTGTGTTTGACTAACCAAAGGATCTTATTTTGGTTCGAATTTTTAACTGATTAAACTTCAAGGTGTTTTCTGTGTGGTGTGTAAATTTCATCCCCTTTTGATGAAAGATGAAATTTTAATAAATGTTTGAAGTCGACTGCGCAATTCTTCCAGAAACTTGTATTCTCGCCCAGAAAGTTTCGTTTCCTATTTGACCGACCAAATGGCCTCATTTTGATGTTAATTTTTATCTGGATAAAATTAGAAGTGTCTTCTCTGTGTTGTGTAAATTTCAGCCTCATTGGGCATCGGATGAATTTTTGGTGAATTTTTCAAATGAACTACCCAGTGCTGCCAGAATTTTTAAGTTCCGACTAGAGAGTTTCATTAATGTTTTGACTGACCAATAGACATTATTTGAGTGAGAAATTTTAACTGGATGAACTTGAATGTGTCTACTGTGTTGTGACCAAATTTTAGCTTCATATGAGGTCGGATGGATTTTTGGTGATTTTTACAAACAAACCGCGCAGTTCTGCCAGATTTGTTGTTATGTGGAAATATTACTTGTTGCCAAGTTTTAATGAATTATATGATGCATGTATGATTTGGGAAGGTATCCTGTGACGTGATTATGTGTGACACGTTGAGAAATATTATGGCATGTTGTTCCTTAGGTTGATGAATGTTGGGATGGGTAAATTAAGGGAATGATAAAAGGAACGATAGGACATGCATGGTAATGTGAATTTATGGAAGGTTGATTTGTGTTGTGATGATTGGCAAGGGTTATTGTATCTACGTGAGCACAAGGAACGAGGGTTACCTTAAGTTGATATTGAATTGATTAAACCAACGAGGTGGGCTTTCTTTACAAATCTTTTTATTTTCCAAAAATATAATGTGGTGTTATAAGGGTGGTTTAACTTGTTATGTCATGCCATGGATTGTTTTGATTGAGATTGTGTGCCTGATGCCTAGTTCGTCTGAGTTTACTCCGTTAGACTATATGGCTGTGTTGTGAAATGAATTCGGGTCTGAGTAGGGCCGCAAACCCTATCAGGCTGTGTACACTGGTGAGATCGGGAGCCGTCCTTGCTAGTCGGCCGGTTTCGTGGGCGAATAGTGTGGCAACACTTTCGTCGCACTGTGGATTGATGATTGTGATTGATGGATTGTTGAGAAAATGGGGAGATTATTTGACTTGCCAGTCTATGAAACGTTTTTGTGTTCTCGATGATATTTCTTTACTACGTATAAAACTCGAGATCACTGGTATGGATGACATAACTGTAAAAATGTTTTCGGCATGAGCCCATTGAGTACAACAAGTACTCAGCCCTGCATATGTTTTTCCTTATGTGCAGGTTGAGCGGGATGTTGCGGAGGATGTTGAGTTGGCCTAGGAACTTTGGATGCATTGTGTCTTCATACATAGACGTCATCCTTGACTCTCTTTAAACCTTATTTCCGCTGCTATATTTTTGAACTATAGTGGAATTTGATTGACAAAACTATAACATGTTATGGGAAATTGTTGAAAATTTCAGAAAATCTTTGAACCTTGAACGAAAATCTTTAGATCTGGAAGTGAATGAGGAATATGACGTAGTTATGCATGGCGTTATACGTTTATGCATGTTGAATATTTTGGTATGTGAATCATGTTTTAAGTGATGAATTATGAACGTAAAAGTGTGAGGTACTTTATGAAAGTGTTGGTAGAAGAAAGTATGATACTATGAACTTTGTTGCAAACCTAGAATGCCCAAGATGTCTGTTTGATCGAACGATATCGAACTTAGTTGTTACAACTACAATATCACTTTTCTGAGGGATAAGATAAATGGAAATATGTAGTGCGAATTCGTACTCCATTAGATGATTACAAATTCACTATCGTTTTTCCTGAACGATAAGAATAAAAAGAATACGAAGAGACATTACGTACGAAAAGAACTTAAAGAGGAGATGCTAAATGATTTAATCCTATAACGGGGAGAAATCATACTTGTGATCTAATATGTAAACTCATTCTTGCGTCAAAAGTGGTGGTGCGACGAAGATGACTGTTATAGCACGTTGGGAGCGCGAGTAAAATTGCGATGTTTTAAGAGAATGGTTTTTATGAGGTGCAAAGAATATTATGAAGATATGGATTCCGACTAATTATTAGTGGCAACGATACGAAGAATCTCAGCGTGGAACCCACAACTCCTAGAGCGATGTTACCAGTTTCGGCTCGCAAAAGATGAATGAGGAGGTGCGATTTTAAAAGCTAGAATGAACTTTTTAATCAACAATTCTTACTTGGATTCTAAGAAGTTGTCTTTCAGGACCTTTCAAATAATCGTGAGCCCCTGTCTATTTAACATCTTGTTTCACTAACTCTTTGCAAGTAACGCTTATTATTTCTTTTCATCCATTGAGTCATAACGGACTTTAAGTTCTTGGAAAGTGGTGTTGCCTTCATAACTTTGGACACTTGGATTGATTGTAGTCTTCCTTGACCTATTAATTACGAACAATATTTTGACCTTGTGAGCCTTTGCTATTAAACTTCATTTCTAAGCTGCTTGCAGTTATGTCCTTCAACATGTTCATGTTTCGCAGACATGTTTTCTGTGGGATATTCTTCTTCGAACTATTTTTTTTCAGCCTTTTATTCTGTAACCATGTTTGTTCAAGATCTTTCTTACAGAGTGGAATTCTTTTGGTTCTGTTCCACTATACGTATCATTTCCATATTATAACTTTTCTTTTTACAAAACAAAGTTAAGGCCTACATTTTGTACCTTGCCTTAACGAATTCAATCCACTAGATTTTCTTTCAAAAGTTCCTTTGACCTTCGTAGCCTACTACGAGATTTGAGATTTAATTCGATTCCACCCTATATTCATGATCTATCTTATGTTCTTTCAAGCTCAGTGGAGATGATCAAAACCAATTGTTGCAAGTTAGTGAGACCCGGAAGAGTCGAGCTAGAGATTTTTTTTTCTTAATTAATTCTGCAGCTTTTCTGCTTAAGACACTTTCAGCAGTGTAGCTACAATTTTGAAATCAGTTCATATCCAAGTAAGACTGTTTGATCATTTTTCGAGTTCTTAATGCTACACTTGGAGGAATGGGTGAGGTTGAGCTTTTCGAATGCACTTTATGCGGACGTGTTTGTAGACAGGTTGAATTGGGTTTGAGGTTGTCTTCACCGGTTGGAGGTTTGATTGATTTTGTGCGAACTTGCTCGAACATAGAGTTTGTGTTAGGAGGATTACGAGTAATGGCCCAACTGATGCACGTTATACCTTTGGAGAACGTAGACATAATTTTGGGAATGCATTGGCTTACCGAGAACCATGCAACGATTTACTGTAAAGAGAGACAGATTTCTTTTCAAGCCCGGGGCAAAGAGCCGACTATCTTATATGGGATCTCCATGAACTGACGAACCTCCATAATCTCCGCATTGCAAGCAACCACGATGATAAGAAAAGGGCGTCCGGTGTATCTTGTCTACTTGAACAGAGAGGTAAAGAAGGATTTGAAAGTGGGAGACGTGGCAGTAGTATGAGATTTTCCCGGTGTGTTTCCCGAAGCTTTGCCTGGACCGCCACCCGACAGACAGGTAGAGTTCACTATTGATTTGGAACCAGGGTTTGCGCCAGTATCAAAGGCACCATACCGAATAGCCCCTAAAGAGTTGGCAGAGTTGAAGATCTAGTTGCAAGAACTGTTAGACTTGGGTTTTATTCGACCTAGTGTGTTACCGTGTGGAGCGCCAGTGTTGTTCGTTAAGAAGAAGGATGGAACAATGAGGATGTGCATCGACTATCGTGAGCTTAACAAGATGACCTTGAAGAACAAGTACCCACTGCCAAGGATTGATGATTTGTTTGACCAACTTCGAGGAGCGGGCGTATTTTCAAAAATGGACTTGAGATCGGGATATCATCAACTAAAGGTCCGACGAGAGGATGTGCCTAAGACTGCTTTTCGCACTCGTTATGGCCATTATGAATTCGTCGTGATGCCATTTGGGCTGACCAACGCCCCGACCATCTTCATGGATTTGATGAACCGAGTTTTCCACGAGTACCTTGATAAGTTTGTGTTAGTCTTCATCGATGAGGAGGAAAATGGATGGCACCTGCAAACTGTGTTGGGAACGTTACGAAAAGAGAAGCTTTATACCAAGTTCAGTAAGAGTGAGTTTGGTTGACTCGAGTGAACTTTCTTGGTCCTATCGTGACGGCTAATGGAATTCAAGAGGACCTAGTGAAGGTCGAGGCTGTGCAAAATCGGAAGTCGCCGAAAATGTCGAGTGAAATCCGTAGTTTCTTGGGATTGGCGGGATACTACCGACGTTACATCGAGGGACTCTCTAAAATCACGAGACCAATGACACAACTGTTGAAGAAAGGAATCAAAGTGGTTTGGACGCCGGAGTGCGAGGCGAGTTTCCAACTGTTGAAAGAGAAGTTGACTACAACACCTGTTCTAGCTGTACCGGCAGCCGAACAAGGACTTCGCCGTCTATACTGATGCATCGAAAGTAGGACTTGGATGCGTGTTGATGCAAGATGGGAAAGTGATAGCATACGCTTCCCGACAGTTGAGACTGAATGAATTGAATTTTCCGACTCACGACTTGGAACTAGCAGCAGTAGTGCATGCACTGAAAATTTGGAGACATCATCTCTTTGGAGTGAGATGCGAAATATATACGGATCACAAGAGTCTCAAGTATTTCTTCGAGCAAAAGGAGCTAAACATGTGGCAGCGACGTTGGTTAGAGATCGTGAAAGATTACGACTGTGGTATTCTCTATCATCCGGGCAAGGCAAACGTAGTAGCCGATGCTTTGAGTAGGAAGAACCAACCGCAATTAGCTTATTTCCTCGCAAGAGAAAGCGTTGATTCGCGAACTCAACAGAATGAGATTGGAGATAGTGAAAGCGCCCAAGACAGTAGGAGGAAGAATCGCGACACTAGTGATTGAGCCAGATTTGAGAACCAAGCTCATAGAAGCCCAACGACGTGATGAGAAGTTGGAAGAACGTGTGAAGGTGAGAGCCGAGAAGCTTGATCACTACCGTGAGGAGGCGGATAATGCTTTGACGTACGATGAACGATTGTGTGTGCCAAGTGATGAGGAGCTAAAAGATGAGATTTTGAGTGAAGCGCACGACACGCCTTACACAGCTCACCCCGAAAGCACGAAGATGTATTGTAGCACCCCGGAAAATTTTTGACTTTTTTTATTTGATGGCTTATTTTCATTTTATTAATGAGGATGTTGATTTGGAAATGCATTTTTGGAAATTGATTTCTATGAGGTTGTGTCAACGATGTGAAATTAATGGTTGAGAGTTATGTGGAATAATATGATATGTTTTCCAATGGGCGGGATTTAATTAAATAGGATCATGCATATTTGTGCCAGTTACCTTATTCAAATTCTTTTCGGCATTTCTATTTATTGGAAGTAAATTCTTCTTTCTTGGATTTATTTAATTATTTTGGGATATTTATCCAAGTTAAATCCAAAACCAAAATATTCTTATTTATTTTTCCATGATTTTAGAAATCTCCTATTTTTGGGAGAGGAGAAATTAAGTATTCTATAATTGATTTCTTACTTATTTCTTTCCATGAATGAATTGGAATATTTTAGTCAATCTTGCCTTACTTTATTCTATTAAAGATTTGGAAATTTTTCTGGTGGGAGGAACCTTAAACCACATGCCTACTTCTCATTATTTTTGGAGGATTTTACAAATTGCTCTACTCCGTATTATTTTATTCTACTCCGTGAAATACCAAATTAAATCATAAGCTAATTAAATAGCTATGATTTTCAAAAATCCTCCCCTTATTTCTCCCCATAATTCACGCCTCCCTCCCCCCCCCCCAAATCTCTCAAATCTTTATTTGATTTATTCTCCCAAATCTTCAATTAATTGTGGGATATATTATTTCCTAACTCTATAAATAAAACCAAAAACCTAACCCTAAACCCATCTCACACGCCTCCCTCTCAAATCACACGCCCCTCCCCTTGCTCCATCTTCTCCCACACTTGTTTTTCTACTCTACTCAAGATCCTTTCGATTCGCTAAGAGTTTGTTGAAGAATCAAGAGCTATATTCGTTTCTACCGATTGTTTCGTTCAAGAAAGGTACAATCAAACCTCTATTCTTCATTCCTCTCCATCCAAACATTCTTTCGACTCCCTCATGCATCTAGTGAGTGTAGGGATTTCAAATCTAAGGATTTAATCGGTGGGGAATTTGTGTTTGCATTTATGTATGCGTTTTGAGCGCAATTTTGTGAAGTTTTATTTGAATCTTTGGTGAATGATGTGAGTTTATGGGCAAACAAGATTATGAGAACCTTTTAAGCATGATTATGTGTTTTCCAGCATGAAAGGTTGGTGTTTGTTTGATGGAAGATGAAAACCCTATTTTCGAAATTATGAACCTGAAATCTGTGGTGCACGACCAGTAGCTTCTGATCTGTAATTGACTCATCAAACGAACTAATTTTGATATAAAATTTTAACTGAGTAAACAACAAGTTGTTTTCTGTGTTGTGTGTGAATTTCAGCCCCTTTTGACGAAAAATGAATTTTTAATAAATTTTTTGATGTCGACTGCGCAAATCTGCCAGAAACCTGTGTTCTCGCCAAGAATGTTTCGTTTTCTTTTTGACTGACCAAATGACCTCCGATTGATGTGATTCTTGAACTATATAAACATTTGAAGTGTCTTCTAAGTCGTGTAAAATTTTCAGCCTTTTTAGGCATTGGATGAATTTATGGTAAAGTTTTCAAATGAACTGCGCAGTGCTGTTAGAAATTTTATGTTCCGACCAGAGAGTTTAATTATTGATTTGACTGACTAAACGACGTGATTTCAGTGTGAAAATTTTTTAGGATGAACTTGAATGTGTATTCTGTGTTGTGACCAAAATTTAGCTTCATATAAGGTCGGGTTAATTTTTAGTGATTTTTATAAAACGGTCGCGCAGTTCTGCCAGTTTTCTGCTTTGATAAAAGGATATTTATTTTCAAGTTTAAAAGTATTATATGATGCATGTATATCCAAGGAACGTGTTTAATGATGTGATCGCGTGAGATACGTCGAAATATATTATGGTGTGTTTTTCCATCTTTGTGACGAACATTGGGTTGGGTAAATTGAGAAAAACGATGAGAGAGAAACGATAGGACATGCATGGTAATATGATTTTGTGGAAGGCTGATTTGTGTTGTCGTTGACAAGGGTGATTGTATTCGTTAACTCGAGGAACGAGAGTTGCCATAAGTTGGATTGTGAATTGTTAAGCGAACGAGGTGGGCTTTCTTTTCAAACCTCTTTATTTTTCCGAAAATATGATGTGGTGTTATAAGGGTGGTTTAAAGTGTTATGTCATGCCGTGATTGTTTTGATGTTGAGATTTTTGCCTGATGCCTAGTTCGTTTGAGCTTGCTCCGTTAGGCTATAGGGCTATGTTGAGATTGTGCTTGAGGCCTAGTTTGTGAGTTCGCTCCATTAGGCTATAGGGCTATGATAAACGAATTCAGGTCTGAGTAGGGCCGCAAACCCTATCAGGCTGTGTACACAGAGGGGATCGTGAGCCGTCCTTGCTAGTCGGCCGGTCTCGTGGGCGAATAGTGTGGCCACACTTTCGTCGCACTATGGTAAGAGGATGTGATTGGTTGATTGATGAGAAAGTGGGGAGATTGTTTTGACCGGCCGGTCTGTGAAAAGTGTTTTTGTGATACTCGTGATATTTCTTAAATAAACGTAAAAACTCGAGTTCATTATGGTATGGATGACATAACCTTTATTAAATGTTTTGGCGTATGTCCACTGAGTATATCAAGTACTCAGCCCTGCATATGTTTTCTTTATGTGCAGGTTGAGCGGGATGTTGCGGCGGATGTTGAGTCGAGCCTTAAGAAATTTCGGATGCATCGTGTCTTCATACATAGGCGTCTCCCTTTGACTCTCTTGAATACTTGTTGTTCCGCTGCCGTGTTTGAAATAAATTTCTAGAAGTCTTCCGCACTATTTAATACTGCTTTATGACATTAAGTATTTTGAGGCTAAAATCCGTTGCTTAACTTTTCAAGAAACTAAAATATTTCTTTTTGAAGTTAATTGGGTTTTTCAGATTTGCCACCCCCTTTTTCTTCCCTGCTCCTTCGTCCCTTCCCTAGTCACGATTTCCCCGTCTTTACTATCCTTAGTGAGGGCGGTCGTGACATGTATCGAGTTTTGAAGCAACATTTTTGGTGGAATGGAATGAAAGCGATGTCTAGCATGTCAACAAGTGAAGGCCTTATACCAACGGCCATATGGGAAATTGCAACCACTTGAAATTCCCGAGTGGAAATGGGAGCATCTAGCTATGGATTTCGTGACGGGTTTGCCGAAGTCACAAAATGGCAACACTGTGATATGGGTAATTATCGATCGACTTACTAAAAGCGTGCACTTCTTACCGATTAAGATTACTTATGGAGCGGACAAGTTAGCTAAACTCTACGTTAGTGAGATTGTATGTTTGCATGGAGTGCCAAAGACCATTGTATCCGACCGCGATACGAAGTTCACATCGAAATTATGGATGAGTTTGCAACGGGAATTGGGCACACAATTGAACTCCAGCACTGCTTATCACCCGCAATCGGACGGGCAGTCAGAGAGGACGATTCAAACACTTGAGGATATGCTGCGAGCCGTTGTCTTAGATCGAAGGGAAAGTTGGGAAACTGTTCTACCGTTGGTTGAATTCGCCTACAACAATAGCTATCATGCGGCGATCGATATGGCTCCGTATGAAGCTTTGTATGGCAAGAAGTGTCAATCCCCACCCTATTGGGATGAAGTTGGCGAGAGGAAGATGTTAGGACCCGACGCTATAAGGGAAATGACTGAAATCGTACATCAAATCCGCGTAAGGATCAAAGAAGCTCAAGCTAGGCAGAAGTCGTATGCTGACGTGCGTCGAACGGAAATCAAATTCGATGTTGGTGACAAAGTATTCTTGAAAGTATCCCTGACGAAAGGAGTTGTGAGGTTTGGAGTGAAGGGCAAGCTGAAACTGCGTTTTGTAGGACCGTACGAGATTATTGATGAAGTAGACCCTGTAGCGTACCACTTGGCGTTACCTCCCAGTTTTGGGAACGTGCACAACGTGTTCCATGTGTCGCAGTTGCGCAAGTACGTGTTCGACCCCAAGCACGTGATTCATCAAGAAGAAGTGATCTCAACCCCCGACATGAGCTACGAGGAGAGACCCGAGGCAATCCTAGATCAGAAGGTGCAAGAGTTGCGAAACAAGTCGATAGCGTCCGTGAAGGTGTTGTGGAAGCACCATGGTCCCAAGGAAGCCACGTGGGAGTTAGAAGATAAAATGAAAGAAAAGTTTCCCGAGTTGTTTATATGAGACGATCAAATTTCGGGACGAAATTTCTGTTTAGAGGGGAAGGATGTAACATCCCAAATTTTGTGACATTTATTTAAGATATGTCGATTGGAAATTTCATTTATGAAATTAAATTGTTGCTACGTGATTAAGTTTGATTATGTGGAATAAATCGTCATGGGGAAATTGGAATGAAGTGCTAGTTATATTTAATGTGGGGAATCAATTTAAATAAAGATCATGCATCTTGTTCTAGCCATATAAAGAGGCTATTGTCGGCCCCTCCAATTATTAGAAATTTTCTTGGATTTAATTAATTATTTTGGGATATTCATCCAAATTAAATTCAAATCAAATTATCCCTAAATTGTGCTACATGAAACTCGAACTCTAACCTATTATTTGTGTGAGTTTCGGATATCCTCTACTTGAATTAAGGGGATGAATTAGTTTCTTTGATAAAATTGGTACCTTGTTCATTCCTTCATTTATTTTAAATCCAATTAAATCTTGCCACATTTTATTCCCTCACCCCAATTAAATTAAGAGTTGCATTATTTCCTTGTGGCTAATTAAGCCAATTTTCGGCCCCCCTATTTGTAGAGGAGAATATATTTTTTTCCTATTTTGTCGAATTCCCTTTATTCAATACCAAATTAATACCTAAGCCAAATTAATTGGGGATGTGAATATTTTCCTTCTATTGTGTCTCCATCCCACACTTTTTTTAGCTTAATTTTCTTCGGGGAAATCTATTTTATTGCTGCCTATTTTATGGGAGTCTTTTCCTATAAAGAAATTACCAAATTTAAATCTTATTCTATTTAATTGAGGATTTAAATAATTTCCTTGTGCACACCATCAAGATTTTCGCCCTTTCCCTCATTATTTCCTACTTAGAGATTTATTTTATTTTGTTCCCTTGTTTATGGAATATTCATTGACTTATTTCCTAAATTGTGAATCTATTTCTCTCCAGGAAATACCAAATAAATTCCTTATTTAATTTATTAACCTAATTTTCGAAATTTTGCCTTCTTTTTAATTGTGGGATTATATTTATTGGCCTCTATTTTATTCCTCCACAATTAATTAATTAATTAATTAATTTATGGGATTAAACCTAGGACTATATAATCACCTAAACTAAACCCTAGCCCCCATTCTCCCTCATAATTTTCGTGCCTCACCTCTCCTCCATCTCTTCAACCTCTCCAAAATTTCTTTCATCCTTGTTCTTGCATCCATTGAAGTTTTATTTTCAAGAGTTCCCAACGAATCGCATCAATCTTTGCTTCTACCGTTTGGTTTTCGATTCTAGAAGGTATAACTAAATCTTTTCCTCATCTTCTCCATTGAAACCTTGTTCTTGATTCATTCATGCATATAGTGAGTGTAGGAATCACAGATCGCAAAATTAATCGGTGGGAATTTGTGTTTGTATGAGAAAAACTGTGAATATGCGATTGTGAATGACTATGTGTAAAGTTTGAATGATTCATTGGTGAATGATGTGTGGTTATATGAGAACATGATTGTGAGAACCTTTTGAAGCATGTTTGTGTGTGGGAAGCATGAAAAATTGTGTTTGGTTGAATGAGGAAGAAACCCTAATTTCGAAATTTTGAGACCTGAAAACTGTGGTGTTCGGACAGTGGATTCCGACGTGTGTTTGACTGACCAAAGGATCTTATTTTGGTTCGAATTTTAAACTGACTAAACGTCAAGGTGTTTTCTGTGTGGTGTGTAAATTTCAGACCCTTTTGACGAAAGATGAATTTTTAATAAATGTTTGAAGTCGACTGCGCAATTCTGCCAGAAACTTGTATTCTCGCCCAGAATGTTTCGTTTTCTATTTGACCGACCAAATGGCCTCATTTTGATGTTAATTTTTATCTGGATAAAATTCGAAGTGTCTTCTGCGTGTTGTGAAAATTTCAGCCTCATTGGGCATCGGATGAATATTTGGTGAATTTTTCAAATGAACTACCCAGTGCTGCCAGAATTTTTATGTTCCGACCAGAGAGTTTCATTAATATTTTGACTGACCAATAGACATGATTTAAGTGATAAATTTTAACTGGATTATCTTGAATGTGTCTACTGTGTTGTGACCAAATTTTAGCTTCATATGAGGTCGGACGGATTTTTGGTGATTTTTACAAACAAACCGCGCAGTTCTGCCAGATTTGTTGTTATGTGGAAATATCACTTGTTGCCATGTTTTAATGAATTATATGATGCATGTATGATTTGGGAAGTTATCCTGTGACGTGATTATGTGTGACAAGTTGAGAAATATTATGGCATGTTGTTCCTTAGGTTGATGAATGTTGGGATGGGTAAATTAAGGGAATGATAAAAGGAACGATAGGACATGCATGGTAATGTGAATTTATGGAAGGTTGATTTGTGTTGTGATGATTGGCAAGGGTTATTGTGTCTACGTGAGCACAAGGAATGAGGGTTGCCTTAAGTGGATATTGAATTGATTAAACCAACGAGGTGGGTTTTCTTTACAAATCTTTTTATTTTCCGAAAATATAATGTGGTGTTATATGGGTGGTTTAACTTGTTATGTCATGCCATGGATTGTTTTGATTGAGATTGTGTGCCTGATGCCTAGTTCGTCTGAGTTTACTCCGTTAGGCTATATGGCCGTGTTGTGAAATGAATTCGGGTCTGAGTATGGCCGCAAATACTTCCAACAATATCTTCCTGCCCCTGGGTCAAGTGGCTGTTGTTGATAACGGGCATTGTTTCGCCCTCACCTAGGTAGGCGTACTTTAGATGTGCTGGAAGAGGTTTCAATTCCCTTGCGGGTTTTGGCTCTTCATTGGGCAGAGGGTTCTCTGCTGCCTCTTGTTCCAGTGGCTTGCCTTGATCAAGCCGTTTCGCTAAGCTAGAAACTTGAGCTGTCCTACTTGACCCAGCTGGCCTCGGGCGCCCGCAAAATTCTGATATTGCTTTCATGACGGCCTGGTCGTCCATCTCTCCGACTTTCATGGTATCGTACCACTCTTTCACTTCTTTTTTGACCTCCTTATCTGCAGCGGAGTCAGTGAACTGTCTCTTTAATAATTCTTCCTCCAAATACTCCTGTACCAAGGGCTCAATCACATCTATGGAGTATACGTTTTCGGCGTCAGCTGGCTTTTTCATGGCTTCATCAATATTGAACGTATACTGTTCTCCCTTGAAATCCAGGCTTATCATCCCATTTCGGACGTCTATAATAGTGCTGGCTGTTGACAGGAATGGTCGTCTTAGTAGGACTCCACTCGACTCCTTTGTCGCGGGTTCCGTCATTTTGATCACAAAAAAATCAGCTAGGTATAGAAAGTTATTAACCTTAACAATCAAGTCTTCCAGAATCCCCTCTAGGTGAATACACGATCTGTCGGCCAATTGAATCATTATGTCAGTGTCGACGAGCTTGGCCGCTCCTAACTTCCGATAGATGGAGTATGGTAGAACATTGATTGATGCCCCTAAGTCACACATCGCGTGCTCCACCTGGATGTCTCCGATAGAAATAGGGAGTGTGAACATTCCAGGATCAGTTTTCTTGGAGGAGAGGTCGCTTCTCTGGATTACGGCAGAGACATTCTCGTCTGTAATTAGTCTCCCTTCCTCATTGACCTTCCCTGCCAGGTAGTCTTTAATGAACTTACTGATCGGGGGAATTTTTAACGCCGTCAAGAGCGGTACCTTCACATGCACATCCTTGAACATACTTGCCACATCGATTGTGGCATCCCTTTTCCTTGTCACCATTCCTCGGTACGGATAAGGCGTAACCCTTTCAGTTTCTTCCTTCTGACTTTCTTCCGAGGCCTCACCTCCCACCTTCTCCTTGCCCTTTTCTTTTACTTGATCCACTCTACTAGATTCTCCCTCTCCCTCACGGCTTTGTCCGGAACCAGTTGCTGGAGATATCGCAGGATGGCTGGGGCTTTGGTAGACTTTTCCCGACCTCAAGGATACTTCACTAATATTCTCGCGACCAGGTGGTTGTATAGTGGCTTCATTCCCCTTTAACACGCCCAGCGACTCTGCAACTTGAGAGAGTTGTTCGGTCAGCATTTCCAACGCCGCCCGCTGCTCTTTCTCAGCCTCCTGGATTTCCCGCATCCCATCATTTGGATGGTGCGGTACCAAGATATCTCTGTGGCCTTTGTTGGGGTGTCGGTTGTATCTTTGATTCGGCGGTCCCCCACTATAGTTGGGCTGCGAGTAGTCAGATTGCCCGTAGTGTTCTTGCTGATGTCGCGGCTGGTTGTACTGTTGATTTCTAGGGTGTTGATTTCCCCGTAGGTGTGGTGGGATGTACGTGACCATCTTGTTGTTCGGCTGCCTTCCCTGGTTGCTAAACTGAGGGTCTTGCTGTCTGTACCCCCAGTTTCCCTCCGGTTGTCTGCTTGACCAGTTGGGTTGTCCTCCACTGGACCAGTTTCCTTGAGGTACGTTATGTATTCTGTTTCCTCCAGAGTTTGGTCTATCCTGGATGCGTGCGGGCAGTTGGGTTGCCCTTCAGAGGGTTGTACTTGCTGGGTTAATAACTGGAGCGGTTGGCCCTAATTCTGATCAGTCCATCGAAAATTGGGGTGGTCCCTCCATGGAGCATCTCTCTGCTTCCCCTGGATCCAGTTGCCATTTGCGTTCCAGTGGCCAACGACATTTGCTTGGGCCTGCGGCTCTACCTCAGGGGGAAACTCGCAATAGTAGTAGTGATGCTCTTCTAGTGGTGACGGCTGCGGCACATACTGTGGCTCTTTTGGTGTAGGCGGTGGAGGTGGCCTGGCTTTCTCTACTGCCTCTAGCAATTTTTTTTCCAGCTGTTCAAATCGAGCCTCCAACTTTTCATCGTTCCGCGCCTCTGCCACGTGCACTGCTCCTCTCCCATACTGCCCTCGAGATGTCTCATACGACCGCTTGGCCTCAATAAGCCTCTCCAGGATAATTTTGGCTTCGCTAAATGCGGTTTTTGAGAAGTCCCCTTGAGCTGCGAGGTTGAGGTCATTTTTGCTGTCTACTGTGAGTCCACCATAGAAAACAGAGTAGACTTCCTTCTCCTCCATCTTGTGGTTGGGGCATGCTTGAAGCAAACCTTGGAATCTGTCCCAATACTGGCCGAGGGGCTCGTTGTACTCCTGCCTAGACTCTGTAATCTCCCTTTTCAGGGCACTTGTCTTCGATGCTGGGAAGAAGCGATCGAGAAATATCATGCGGAACTCAACGCATGTCCTGATGGAACCTTCTGGCAGCCTTGACAGCCAGACACCCGCATCGCCCTTCAAAACAAAGGGAATAGCTTTGAGCTTGTAATCTTTGGATGTGCATCCAGCCGACACAGGCTGAATATCACAGTATCGGCAGAATTTCTCCAAAAAAGTGTACAGACACTCCTTCGAAAGACCGTAGAAGTGGGACAAAACGGCCAGTACTCCCGATTTGATCGCGATGGTTCGCATCCCAGGAGTAGCGGCAATGGCATGTGTGGGCTCCCTATCGTCGTGAGCGTGTAGAGAACCGATTCCAGAGTCATTGTCGGCGAGGGCCATCTTTGCTCCTGCTTGTTCAGGTGGTGGAGGTTGTGTATTTTGCTCGGCGGCTGCTGCTGCTTCTAATGCGGCTCTGTAACGAGTGGTGACAACTCCGACTTCCTGGACTCTCCAATGAGCGTTAGTCACTCTGTATAGAAAGGGATGATTCCAATATCCACCGCGTTGGTACCTTCTCATCAACAGTGAAAAAACAAAATGAGAAAACACGGAAATAAGACTATATACACCTACGTACTACGCACAAACATAAAGTAACACCATGCTTCCCCGGCAACGGTGCCATTTTGGAAGGACTTGGAAAGAGACGAAAACGTGATTAGAATGCGGATCAAGTTATATGGAATGATAACCGAACCGGTAGGATCAGTTAGCAAATGTCGTTGCCACTTAATCACTGCAGTCTTGCTCTCGCTCTTTCTTCCTTACCAAAGTAATTTATAAACTCTCAATTTTGCACTACTTTAACAGTAAAGTGGCAAGTTCGGGGTCGATCCCACAGAGAAGTTGGTGTGTCGAGTGTGTGAGTAGTGAACAGGGGGGTTGGCTGCTGCCACGCTTTAACTTGGGAGTTTTTAACTACTGTTTTTACTCTAGGCAGAATTAAGCTAGCTAGCTTGATCAACGGAACTTTAACTACTGGGTCAAGTGAATTGCAGGTAACAGCAGAAAAGTAAATGCGAGGATGAAAACGAAAATAACTTTGATTAAACTAAACTGAGTACATCGTGAAATTTAAACTAAGCTAACACTTCAGAAACTAAGAAAGCGGTAAAAACTAAAAAGAATCTCAGCGGGAAACTTAAGATAACGCTAACAGAAAACAAGTATTCAGTAGCGCTTCTTTGATTGCCTTTTTTAACTACGCACTACTTTATCTAAGCTAAACTATTCTAGAGAACTGGACTAAGCTAGAGAACTAAACTAAGCTAAACTAGACGGAAAGTAAAAGATCAGATCCTCTTTCTTGTGGTGGAACACCCTCTATTTATAAACTCGATTCGGCCTCTAGCTGGATAACGATCTTGACAGGGAATATTCGCTCATGCTGAGAATGAGCGACTCACTGATTGCTACGTGCCTTTCTTCTAGAATGACGACGCTTTTGAGTAACAGATTCCTGACTCAACTCCGTCCTTGCGTCTCATAAGCTAGCACGTGTCCCCTTCTAGAACGTCGTCCTTGATAACAAAATGGTGCTCCATATCCAGCTCATTTCCTCACGTGTCCTTCTTCTAGAAGCCAGCGGTCCCCGCCTAACTGCTTGATCACTCCCCCTGATCAACTCCCCCGATTCTTGGCCTTTTATCTCCTTTTGTACTTGCTTGATCAGTTCGGCCTTGCTGCCTTGGTCAAGTGGCATTTCTGCACATTTAACATTTGTTTTGCGCGATAAACCGATCAAGTAGCATACATTTTACCCTTAAACCGATGCATGAAATGAGCCTTATCATGCGGGTTTTTCACAACCCAAGAATCCTGGTATATTGGGTAGTGGTGATTAATATCTAGCAGTGCTAGGATTGCTATTATATTGAATCATGCGCGAGGTGAGTCTCGTTTGATAACATCCACAAGAGGAGTTCGAAACAAGGTTTTATTATTCGGAACCTAGCTAGTTAGAGTTTGATTACTCTATGAATAATAAATAAGCGTTTCTTGTTAAGTCCACTCTTGGAGTTAAAAATATGTTAATTAATTAAGTCCATAGCAAATATAAATTAATTAATGGACGTTTTTATCTTAAGCGCGGGAAATTGATGACAAACAAAAGGAAACCCGGAATACTTGTAATTTCGGAATTGGATGGGCAGTGCAATATTACTTCTGTAGTGGCTGCTCGTAATATTCCAATATAAGCTTATATTAAATTGTGGGTTCAATTTAATTAGGAAAAAGCTAATTGGGGGAGGTCATATCCAAATTCTTCCATAGATCCCTGACTGAGCCTAATATGTGATTTAATATAAATAGGGGAATAAAGGAGACAGAAAATACACATTATTTTCATCACAATTTTCGTCTCCCTCTCTGTCTTGAAGAGGGACGATTTTCAGCTCCCTCCGTAAGCGGTTTCCGTCTTCTTTATTTGATTCCTAGTATTGTGGTAAGATCAGCCCACACTGATATCAGTTTACAGTCCGGGAACTAGTCAGAAGATCCGTGGTTTTGTACTCAAAATCTTCACGTGGAGAAGGTGCTAGCTATCTTCGATTCTTTGGAGAATCAACGAGGTAAATTGGCAACTCCATAGTAAGCATGTTTTAGGTGTTAATTGCGCTAAAGCATGTTTGAATTCAAGTTATGACCATGATACATGTGAGAATTACGCGAATAGAATTTGTCTAAATAATCTGCTAAATAGATCGGAATTTTATGTGATCCGTTAGAACGCACGCTTCCGCTGCCTAGCCCTTCAATTGGTATCAGAGCCAGTCTTTGGCTCTGATTATTTGGATTAAAATTTCGCAAAATTCATGTATGCATGTGTTATTTGATTGCGAAGCATGTTCTTGGTGCATTTGTTTAAATTAAATGCATGATGAACTCAAGAACTATCGAATCAAAGAACTTGAATTTTTTTATTGTACGAGACTTGCGATCCGTCGGTGTTCACATCGAGACGGATCGTACCATGCGCGATTGAGATAGGGATGTCGGAGCAGTGGGAGCGGCAGATCGAGCCTGGCGCACCTCCTGTGCGCTGCTGGCCGAGAGTAGACGCCACCCAACGAGCCGCTGGCTGAGAGCATGAGCAACTCCTGTGAGCTCCTGGCCGACAAGCCGTGTACCCTGTGATCCGGCAATGAACTCATCGGATCTTCGTTGTTCATCATTCGTGCAAACCTCGTGTGATGAGATATCGATTGCAAACCTCGTGCGATGAGATATCGATGATGGATTATTTTAATGATTATTTAATTCTTTAATTAAAAGATATCATTAAAATATTATTATTTAATGGAATTAAAATATTTTGGGAAGATTTCCTTAGATTTTAGGAATATTTGAATTATTGACTATATCTATGGAAATAAATAATATTATTTTGATTCCTAGATGATATGGACAATAATAATTTAATAGTTTCCTAATTATTATATATCTAGAATCCTAATAAGGATAGATATGTATGAATACATTAAATAATAAAAATTTCTATTCCTTATCTTGAATATGGAAATAATACGAATTTAATTTTTCATGTCTAATTAAGATTTAAATAATTCCTTTATTTTAGAATATCTTATACAAGACATGAATAAGAAATAAATTCTAGAACAATTCATTTCCTAAAGTAAGATACTAAAAGATAACGAAAGATTTAATTATCCAGTCAATTAAATGCCAACAGAATTTAATTAAGCCTTTATCTGCCTCAAGGCTAAGGATAATTAAAGAAAAAACATAACGAAAATATTTAAGCTATAATTAAAAACTTAATGTTTGTATATGGTCTCCATCGATTGGTCTGCAATTTGTGAGCTAATTTCCAATATTATCGCCACCCATTATGTGGGGACAATAGTCCTAAGAAATAGTAAGTTCATGAGGGCGGACTTCTCAAATATAAATAGTATAAACTGGAATGTGGTTTCCAATATTATCGCCACCCATTATGTGGGGACAATAATCTTAAGAAACTACGAGATTCAGGAGTTCACACAAAATTTATGAGATAGCTTGATTTTATTAGCAGCACATGAACATTTTTATGGGAGTGTGTTGTAGAAATAAGATATTGTAATGCTAAATCTGGTGGTCTTGCTTATGCAACATTAGGTGGCCATGCCATTATGTGGTCTCTGGACTATTAGTCGGTGTTGTGACCAGTAAAATTGTAAAATTTTAATGCGTATTGACCTCTTATGGAGGGTACAAAATTTTAATTTTACAGTTGTAAGATTTTGAAAAGTTTTATGGTTAATCTACTAAAATTTCTTACATAAGTTTATGACAAATAGTAAATATTCTGTTTTGCAGTGCAAACTAAATCGTCAAGATGTCATTCAATCCTCTTTCTGCAATTCTTAAAGAAAACAAACTCGAGGGCCAAAATTACATAGAATGGAAACAAAACATGAACATCGTTCTCACAGCGGAAGAGTGCAGCTTTGTGCTCACAACCCCACGACCTCCAATGCCGCCGGCTAACGCCGCGGCAGGAGTTAGAGATGTGCATAGACGGTGGCATAAGGCGAATGAGATGGCTAAGTGTTACATGTTGGCTTCTATGTCTTCAGTACTCAACCATCAGCATTCTGCCATGGCTACTGCCACCGAGATTATGCAAAATATCACAAATCTTTTTGGTACTCAGAATCGAACGGATAAGTCTCAAGCCTTTCGGAGTATCATGACGAAGACAATGAAGGAAGGCACATATGTGCGGGACCATGTCCTCGAGATGATGGGCAACCTCAATCAAATTAAGGTTTTGGGAGGGACGATCGATCCCGAGTCCCAAGTAACAATTATCCTTCAGAGTCTTCCCCCTAGCTTCCAACAGTTCAAGCTCAACTTCGAGATGAACAAAAGGAATTACACCTTGGCAGAGTTGTTGACTGAACTTCAGTCGGCAGAGGACCTTATGGTTCAGGATAAGGTAGTCATGTTGAGTTTTGCGCCCCGATCCTCTGGCTCTAAGCCTGGCGTAGGAAAGAAGAGGGCACCGAACTCTGTTACGGCTAAGAATGCTAAGGGAAAAAACAAGAAGAAGACTAACAATAAACCTTTGGGGAAGTGTTTCAAGTGTGGAGAGAAGGGGCACTGGAAGCCAGATTGTCCTAAAAAGGGCAAGGCTGCAGGTATGCACCAAGCTCTAGTGGTCGAGTCATGTTTGACTTCGACATCTACTCATACTTGGGTCATAGACACTGGAGCCACTTATCATATTTGTTTTGATCCTGACTTATTGCAGGTGACAAGAAGACTATATGATCGTGAGATCGAAGTCCAGCTGGGCGACGCTACAAAAGTGGCGGCCATTGCAGTGGGAGACATTTATTTGCGTTTTAGTAGTGATAGATTTTTTATTTTGAAGAATGTTTTGTTGATACCTTCTTTTAGAAGAAATTTAATTTCAGTTTCTAAATTGGTTTTTGATGGATATTCGATTTCTTTTAATGACAATTGTGTTATTAAGAAAGATGGTTCTTATATCTGTCGTGGTATCATGGAAAACAATTTGTACACAATCACATCTTCATAGTTTAATAATCGCAAATCAGAACTCAATATAACATCGAAAATTTCAAAGAAAAGAAAAGCACCTTCAAGTTCAATGAACGAAACGTACTTATGGCACCTTAGACTTGGTCATGCCAATGAAAGGTGGATCCATTCTCTTGTGGAACAAGACCTTATTGAAGGTTTAGAGAAGGAACCTTTTCATAAGTGTGAATCATGCTTAGAAGGCAAGATAACCAAGAGGTCTTTTAAGACTAAGGGCAATAGGGCCAAAGAAGTACTTGAGCTCGTTCATACCGATGTATGTGGACCAATGTCAACAGAGGAAAGAGGTGGTTTTCGATACTTCATCACTTTTATTGATGACTTCTCGAAAATCAGATATGTCTATTTGATGCCCCACAAGTCTGAATCTTTTGACAAGTTCAAAGAGTTTTGGGCATATGTGGAGACGTATCATGGAAAGAGTATCAAAAGCCTGCGATCTGATTGCGGAGGCGAATACCTTAGTGCCGAGTTTTTGGACTACTTATCGGTGGCGGGAATTGAATCCCAACTGACCACGCCGGGCACTCCCAGGAGAACGGCGTGGCTGAAAGAAGGAATAGGATCTTGTTGAACATGGTCCGGTCGATGATGAGTTTTGCACGACTGCTTATTTCGTTTTGAGGACATGCCTTGCTTTCTACAAGTCATATTTTAGACAACTTACTGTCAAAATCCGTACCTATTACTCCTTATGAGTTGTGGACTGGGCGCAAGCCTAATCTAGCAAATCTCAAGATTTGGGGTTGCCCGGCTCATGTATTGGAAAATGATCTAACTAAGCTGGGATCAAGGACGAAGGTATGTGTGTTTATAGGGTACCCTAGAGGATAGAAAGCTTATGAATTCTATAGTCTCCAAGACAAGAAAGTCATTCTGAGTACTCACGCGACATTCTTAGAGGAAGATTATATAATGAATCATAAACTCAGCAGTGAAGTGGCTCTTGACGAGCTAAAATTTGTCACAAGTTCCATTAACCAAGAACCCGTACCTAGTGTAAAAACAATTCCTGAAATTTCAACTTCCACTCCAAGTATTGTAGTGTCGCGCCGCAGTGGGAGGGTCTCTCATGAGCCCGATAGATAAATTGGTTTGGGCGAATCTATGGATCACTCCTCGGACAACAATGTATTAGATCCCTGGAACTTTGCAGAGGCGTAGACAGATGTCGATCATTGCCAATGGGTGAAAGCAATGGATTCGAAACTACATTCTATGATAGACAAAGAAGTGTACGATTTGTCTGTCCTACCCGAAGGTTGTACTGCTATTGGGAGCAAGTGGATATACAAACATAAACTTGGACCCGATAGACGAGTTAAAGTCTTTAAGGAAAAACTAGTGGCCAAGGGGTATACCCAAAGGGAAGGTATCGATTACGATGAAACCTTCTACCCGGTGGCCATGCTCAAATCGATCCGGATACTGTTGTCTATTGCAGCCTACATGGATTGGGATGTATAGCAGATGGACGTTAAGACTGCGTTCTTGAACGAGAGTCTTGAGGAGACCATCTACATGGAACAACCCGAAGGATATGATATGAAGGGCAAGGAACACATGGCCTGGAAGCTTAAGAAGTACATTTATGGCCTCAAGCAAGCATTTAGGTCATGGAACTAGTGTTTCGATCAAACTATTCATAAGTTTGGATTCGAAAAGTGCCCAAATGAAAGCTGCGTTTAAAAGAAGGTTGAAAAAGGGAATGTTGTGTTCTTGGTTTTATATGTAGATGACATTCTTCTAATTGAAAACAATAAAACATGTTGTCATCAGTACAAACTTGGTTTTCGAACTAGTTCGAGATGAAGGATATGGAAGACGAGGGACACATCCTCAAGATCAAGGTTCGTTGGAATCGTGAAAAGAGGATGTTGTGCTTATCTCAAGAACCCTACATCAATAATGTACTTAGTACTCAAGATCTTCACGTGGAGAAGGCGCTAGCTATCTTCGATTCTTTGGAGAATCAACGAGGTAAATTGGCTAACTCCATAGTAAGCATGTTTTAGGTGTTAATTGCGTTAAAGCATGTTTGAATTCAAGTTATGAGCATGATACATGTGACAATTACACGAATAGAATTTGTCTAAATAATCTGCTAAGTAGATCATAATTTTATGTGATCCGTTAGAACGCACGCTTCCACTGACTACCCCTTCACTGGCTGCTCGCAGTAGTTTAATCTCGCAGCTTTTCTTTTGGGCCTCTCCTCCTTTACCCTCGGTCTTTCTTCTTTGTAGCATCCCTCTAGCTTATCTGTAACTGGAGGTTGTCTCTCTACCTGTGCATCCTCTCCTTTAACCTTAGAAGCAGATCTCTTCACTTCCTCCTTGAGCACATGCCTTGTTCTTGCCTGGAGGTAGAACAAGTAGCACCAAGTCCCTTACGGCGTTTGATGGCCTTTTCTTCCTTCCCTTGAGGTTCATCTGTCATGACCACATCTTACTAGTGATAGTGAGCGTGACAATATCGTGACTAAATAAACTTAGAGTTTAAAAGGGTAAGCATAAATGGAAAGTCGAGTTCAACCATTAGTTTTTGAAAAGCGAAAATGATACATGGTATGAAAAAAAATCAGAGTAAGTTATCTAGGTTTATATGCTGAAGGAGGGATCTACCGAAGAGAAAGTGCTAACTAAGCGTAGGAGTTAACTAACTAATTTTTTTTCTCTCCAAGTGGCTTCCTTTTATAGGGAGGCCTCCCTTCATATTTAGGGTAGACTTCGAACATGAAATGACTCTTTTGCCCCCTTGCTTGCGGCTGATCTTCCCAGCCATCCTTCTTCTCCATCTCGAGCCTTTTTGGCATGCATACTAGTCAGGATAACAACATCCTGACGCCCTTTTCGCCTGAAGTATCCGAAGCTTTGCCTACTGGCTAGAACACTTCCCTGCACACTTTAGCAACTGTTTTGCAGAATATATACCAATTATGCACATTATACTGACCAGTAACCAAGGCCTAGAATACGACTTATCAAACTGCTCACACTTACCACATGCTTGTCCTCAAGCGTGAAGAACAAACAAAAAGAAGTAAGTCGAATTCTAGCCTGGTTACTGACCGACTCTATCCTACCCTAGACTCTAACTATGACGCAAAGAAAAACACATAACAAAGACAAACACATAAAAGAAAACTAAAACACTTAGACACAGTAATTGGGCTATATTTTCAACAATCCCTCTCCTCGGGATCAGGTGCAATCCGGCCTTAGACAGCCTCGAACTTCTGCCGCCCCCCTTTTCTCTTCCAGTGGGTATATCCGCTCGTCAAGATCGCCCAAACTCTCGGCCAAACACTAGGTTCACTCAGTCACTCATACCTTCACCGGGAATGTTAGGACTGCATTCTCTCATATTGCTCGACCACAATTGCTTCGGACTTAGATTTCACGTGCAGCTACTGAAGCGCTTAAAGGCTTGAAACGGGGCTATTGGTTTATAGTGTTTTGGGTGAATGTTCCTAAGGCTCTAAGGTTCAAAAACTTCTATTTTATTTGATGTGGGGGAACTGTGTGCATTTGGGCTCATGGTTGTTGCTTCTCTTGGCTGGCGCTTCTGGCTTTGATCTCCAACTGGTAAGTAGCTTCTTGTGGCTTCGCCACCCTTATTCCTTCTCTTTCTTTTTTGTGGTCAAGTTTTTCTGACCATTTTTCTTCATATTCTTCTTTTTCTTTTTCCCTTGTGGCTTTGCCACCCTTATTCCTTCTTTTTTTTTGGACTTGGGATGACTCCTTGGTCGATTTTCTTCCTTGAGCCTTCAATCACTCTTGCCCAGTTGGATTCTGCTTTCTTGTACACCTTTCTGGCCAGTGAGCTTTACTCGTCTTATGTCTTGCACGCACACAGTTCCAGGGGCTAGGGGTTATATCTGGGTATATGTTTGGCTAGAAAGTGGGGTTCTAAGGGTTGGAAAAATATTTTTTTTAGGGGGGGTTTCCTACTGCCTTCAGTGTTGCTACACGCAGTCACTTCACCCTAGGCACCTTGTGGCAGCCACTCTTTTCTTTTCTGAATTAGTGGAAAGTGGTTCCACTTTAGGCTTTTAACTAACATTTAAAGAGGGCTTTTGTGTTTTTGGCTCTAAGTGTGGGCTTTTCTCTCATACTCGCATCATCCATACTGACTAGGAGATACTAAGGGGGGTGGTTTCCATTTTCCAGCATGTCTTATCTCCCTCAATTCCCCTCAGCGTCAGCTCAAGACAGTTGAGTTTTAAGCCCAATCAAATAAAAACTAGACCTAGACACTACGCAAACACTTAAACACAGATAACACATATGTACACATGTCATACTGGCCAGTGCATTTAAGTTTTAAGCCCAATCAAATAAAAACTAGACCTAGACACTACGCAAACACTTAAACACAAATAACACATATGTACACATGTCATACTGGCTAGTGCATTCCCCCCTCCCACTTCACAATGTCAGTCCTCAGATGGGGCTGTGAAGTGGAAAAAGGTAATGGCCAGTATGGTTGACGCACAGAAATACCAAAACTCAACAAAACATACTTATACTAAAAGCTTCTCACACTTAGACTATATAATAGGCTAAGTGGGAGAGTTTAAAAATCTAAACAGAAACCAACAAAACGAAACATGTATATACAACAAACTCCTCACACTTAGACTATATAATAGGCTAAGTGTGAGTTGACATGCATACAAGAAAGAAAAACAGAAAAACACAAACACATGTGCCTAAAATAGCAAACCCTTTACTTCTCACACTTAGACTATTGCGTAGGCTAAGTGTTATGAAAGGGGTTTGCGCACGTACTACACAGATTATACTACCTAAAAAAACAAAACCCAATTAAAATACGAAAAACTAAAAACTGAAAATAAAAAGAAAACTAACTGGTCAGGTGGGGTGGTGGTCACTTGTTCCTCCTGCTCCTTCGCGGGGCAGGTTGTGGTGCAGGTGGTTCTTCCGGTTGCTCCTCCTCATTCTCGGACTGCTTGTTCTCAGATTCTGCCGACTCTTCGGTGTCTCCTTCCTCTTGTTCCGCCTCTTCTTTCTACTCTGCTTCTTTCGTCTCGGTTAATACCTCCTCTGATACTCGTGGTTCATTAGTTCGGCCTCCATGGCCACTCGGTCTAGATTCACTGACCAACTTCCCGGTTCCCAACTCTTTCAAGATTCCTTCCATCACAGTTGCCAAACGGCTTAACTCCGCTCTTGCTTTTCGATTCTCTTCTGCCAACTCTTCCACTGCCTTCTCTAGCCTTTCCTGTCTCTGCTCCTGATCTTGTGTTCTCGGATGTGCTGTAGATCTCCCAGTCGATATAGCTTCTTCTCCCATTGCGTAGAAACGTGGTACGCCCTGCCTCATGTAAACGGTGTTCGTTCGGACGAACAAAGGTGTATCAAAGAGACCAGGAGGATCCACCATGATCTGGTCGGATACGTCTTCGGCCTCCGTGATGATGATGTTGTTTCTGACAAACAATCCCAAGATATGGCAGAGAGTGAGGTTTCTCGCTGGGTGGGTGGCAATTAGATGGCATTGGTAGGCGGTCCAAAAACCCAAATGTAACTTCCTTCCGTGCTTGGCGCACCAAAGAAGGTATTACTCCGTCATTGATGTCCTAACAGCGGAGTTTGACTGCCCCAACAAATTGAAGCCCAAGTGAAGCTGGACTAGGCGTAGGATTGGGTTATTGAAATGGATTGAGCGAGAACGAGTGAATGCAAATTCTCCAGAGGCTGGGTAGGTTAACTCCTCCCATGCCGCCTGGGGCGCAAATTCCACATGTCTGCGGGGAATTCCCCGCTCCCTACTTCTCCACTCAGGCCCTATGGCCTCCTCTAAACTGCACATTCCCAGACGCACGGTCCACTCAATCAGATTCATCCGTATCACTCCGCCAAACAGCCTAAAGCTGATACATTCCTCATCTAGATCAGTGGTGACCTTAAACCTAAAGGTCGTGAAAAACTCCTTCGCTAATCTAACCAGGACACTCGGATCTCCATTCTCCAACAACCATTCGAATCCTAACGCGTGCAAATAAGAGAGAAACTGCTCGCGGGCACCCAACTCATCTAAAGAAGGAATATGAAGTACCTTTCCGCTCTTCACTTGCTTACTCCCTTCATCCTTGCTATCGAAAACTTTTTGTAGCTCCTTCGAGTCGAAAAGCTTCATCTCCTCCACCAGATCATCAGTAAGGTCCACTGTCCAGCGCCGGTACCTCAGTCTCTCTACTGGGGGATGTACTAGCTCCTGATGATCATGCGTAAGCTGTTGCTCACTATACTCCTCGTTCTCTAAGGAAATATCGATGTCCGATTCTGACTCTTCAGTGACATCGTATTCGCTATCACTCTGTTCCCTCCGGTATTCCTGGGCTCGCTGAACTGACTCAGTAATGACTATGCCAGTGTTCACTGTACGTGGCTTCTTGTTGCTGGGCTTCTTCTTCATAGGGGCCTTCCCCTTCCGTTTTCTCTCTTCACGGTATCTAGCTCCTTCTCCATCA
This sequence comes from Salvia splendens, assembly GCF_004379255.2. Lineage (NCBI taxonomy): Eukaryota > Viridiplantae > Streptophyta > Magnoliopsida > Lamiales > Lamiaceae > Salvia > Salvia splendens. The sequence continues at coordinate 18,238,005 of NC_056039.1, forward strand.
TCCTCTTCTTTCTCTTCTTCGGGTTCCTTCTCAGCTTGTGTTGAAAATTTGTCCTGGGCAGTAGGACTGGTCTCCTCGTGGCCTACTGACCTGGATGCGAGGTCCAGACCCTCAGCCATCCCCGTCAGCCTCTTCACCTTGGCCACTCAGCGTAGGAGAGACCGCTTCGGTTTCCATTGCGGTATCCTCTAGGTCAGTAACAGGTAAAGACTCCTCCCCAGGTTTTGTGGGAGTGGTCCTCTCCTCTTCACTCCAGATCTCCACGGGATCTGCTTCTGTGTTCGGCTTAGCCTTACTAGCTGCCCACTTCCCTAAGCATCGTTGAGATACCCTTTGCGGCTTTGGCTGACTAGCCTTAGGTTCGCCCTTCAATACCAACTTCCTCTTGACGGCCTTCGGTTTTGTCACCGGAGGTGCCACTGGGTTGGGTACTTCTAGTCTTGCTTCTGTTTCTTTTGCTTTCGTTTCTTGTGCTTCAATAGATGTATCACCCCTCTCTGCTTCTGGCTGGGGTGATTCCGGCATAATCTCTTCTTCCCTAGCTTGGCTTTCCGAGCGGTTTCCTTCTTCGGCTTCTTCACTCTCTCCTACTGCTCGTGATGCGAGGTCTAGCCCCTCAGCCACCACGGCAGTGTCATTTTCCATCCGATTGACATCATCTAAAATAGCCTGAAATTCCTCATCGGTCATTAGGCCCTGCTTCTTGGCTGATTCGTTCAAATCTATCTCCTCCCTCGCCACTTTTCGGGGAACAACTCCCGCTGTCAGCGTTTTCTCTAACTCAACTGCTCCATGTAGGCTCCCCTGTTCCTGACCTTTCCTCGCTTCACGTTCTTCCGAGTCGGAATCGTAATGAGCTGAAATGGGGTCAATCTCCATTGAATCACTGTGTTGTGGAGTTTCTGAGGGTTCCGAGGACTTAGGTGGTGGAGTAGTCGATGGAGCTTCTCTTTCTGGTGGAATTCCGGAGGAAGTCGCAATGGGGGTGGGGAGTGTTGTTGTAGATGGCACAATCGGTTCCGAAGGATTTTCTCCGATTACTCTCTCTTGTCCCTCGGTTTGACCCAAACTGTCCAGCGCCGCCGACCAATCCCTATTGGGGTCCTGCTGTCGAAGAAACACCGCCATTGCTTCCAAGGAGACCATTGTTGGCGCTTGAGGAGCCGGCTCTGATGGTTGTAGGTTCGGCGGTGGTTGGGTGGACGGTGGTTCTTCTCGCGGCTGTTGTGTTTCTGGGACCTCTTCCCGACGGTTTGAAATGGGTTTGATTTTTGTTGCCCATGCTTTCTTTCCCATGGCTTAGATCTGTGAAATTCTGGGTATAAAGTGGGGGTTGGTGTTTGTGGAGTGACGGTGGAAATTTTGCAGAGAGAAAAATTTGCAGAGTGAATTTGTGAAGTGAAAAATTGGGGAGACGGCTGGTTATGGGTTGGAATAGGGCAGTTGTGGGTTTGCAACCGGTTATAGGCGGTTCCAAATCGCGTCGTTTTGAGGGATAGGCGGTTGAGAATACCGACTCTTGATTGGTCGGCGTGTCCACTCTCTCTGCTCACGCGTCCGTTCCAGCCGCTGCCACCCTGCAAAAGCTGCAGAAAGTCCACAAATTCAAATTCGTCCCTTAATGATTTCGCCCTATATTGTCCTAGATTAGAAATAAAGTAAAAAGGACACTTAAATAAAATAGGAGTTTCACCAAAATGGTATTCTCATGGTCAATACGTACTCCCAATTAATATTTGAGGTCCAAAAAATATTTTTGGTTTTTCTTAAAACTAACTAGCATGCAAAGGTTCAAATTAATTAACTGCCACATATGTACCATATTTACATCTTCCTTAGGAAAATTGAAATTCTACTTTGCCAGCATATGTACATTACGCTAAAAGGAGCTAGCCCAGTGGAATTCCAATCCCCATCCTACCGGTCAGTATGAAACCTGAGTATGTGGTTGCAGTTGGATTTCATCCACTACAGCCACATCACTATTGGCCCTAAATACCTTCAGCCTATGCCCATTCACAATAAAGGGTTCAAAGTTAGGAAGACTCCCTGAAATCTCCACTGCTCCATTAGAATAGAGTGCGGTGATGACATAAGGCCCTGTCCATTTCGACTTGAGTTTTCCAGGCATGAGCTTCAACCTCGAATGGAAGAGTAGTACTTTCTGCCCAACATGAAGATCTTTAGTCCTCAGATTCCTGTCGTGCCACAATTTGGTTCGCTCTTTGTACCACATGGCTGAATCAAACGACTCCAATCTGAGTTCCTCTAACTCCTGCAGCTGCAGCTTCCTTTCCTCGTCACAGGCTGTAGCATCCATATTCACTTGTTGTACTGCCCAGTATGCTCGGTGCTCAATTCTCACTGGTAAGTGGCACATTTTTCCAAAAACAATTCTGTACGGGGACATTCCTATGGGGGTTTTGTAGGCTGTACGATATGCCCATAGAGCATCCTCTAACCTCACACTCCAGTCCTTCCTGGAAGGATTTACGGTCTTCTCTAGAATCTTCTTTATCTCTCAGTTAGAGATCTCTGCCTGCCCGTTCACTTGCGGGTGGTAGGGGCTTGATAGTCTGTGATGCACACCGTACTTCTTCAACAAGGCTTCGATGGTGCGGTTACAGAAGTGGGTGCCTTGATCGGATATTATGGCCCTTGGTACTCCGAATCGACTGAAAATGTTACTCTTGAAGAACTTGGCCACCTCCCTTGCTTCACACGTGCTTGTGGCCTTGGCTTCTACCCACTTGGAAACGTAATCCACCGCGACTAGGATATACAGATTGCCATAGGACGAAGGAAAAGGACCCATGAAGTCCATTCCCCATATGTCGAATAACTCACAGACAATTACCGGAACTTGGGGCATCTCATCTTTTGCAGATATCCCACGTGTCAGTTGACAGCGTTCACAACTTCTGCAGAACTCGTACGCGTCCTTGTTAAGCGTTGGCTAATAAAAACCGCTATCCAGAATCTTCTTTGCTGTCTTCTTAGGACCGAAGTGTCCTCCACACGCTAACGAATGGCAATGGATCAAGACATCCCGCTGCTCCCAGTCTGGAATGCACCTCCTTATCACTTGATCGGATCCCACTCTCCACAGATAGGGGTCGTCCCAAAAGTAGTATTTTGCTTCACTCTTAATCTTCATTCTTTGGGCCTTGGTAATACTCGGCACTTCTGGAAGCTCTCCAGTCACTAGGTAGTTGGCTAGGTCTGCATACCATGGTTCTTGCCCTACCTTTTCTTTCCCTCTTGCTGTATCATACTGGCCAGTAAGCTTCATCACTTCTTTCCAGTCAATTTTCTTGACCTCAAAAATCACCTCACATAAATGCTCCTCTGGAAACTTGTCGTGCACCTCTTTGTTGTTTCCATCTTGCACTATTCTACTCAAATGGTCTGCCACCTTGTTCTCGACTCCTTTCTTATCTTCCACTTCCCAATCAAATTCTTGTAACAAGAGTACCCATCGGATCAAATGGGGTTTGGATTCTTCCTTGGCAATCAGATATTTAATCGCTGCATGGTCAGTATATACGATGACCTTGGATCCCAACAAGTATGGCCGGAACTTCTCGAAAGAATACACCACTGCCAGCATCTCCTTTTCAGTGGTATCGTAATTCCGCTGGGCTTGATTCAGAGTCTTAGATGCATAAAAAATTACGTACCTCTTCCCATCGATCTTCTGACCCAGTACGGCTACCAGTGCATAATCGCTGGCGTCACACATTACTTCGAAAGGATAGTCCCAGTCAGGAGCCCGTATGATAGGTGTGGATATCAGCTTTTCCTTGAGAAGGTTAAAAGCAGCCTTGCATTGCTCATCAAAAACGAACTCCACTTCATTCTGAAGAAGTCGGGTAAGGGGTTGGGCGATCTTGGAGAAATCCTTGATAAATCTTCGATAAAATCTGGCGTGCCCCAGAAAGCCCCTTATCCCCTTCTAATCAGTAGGAAACAGCAATTTGGATATAACGTCCACCTTGGCTTGATCCACCTGGATTCCTCTCTCTAAGACCACGTGTCCTACAACAATCCCCTCGGTGACCATAAAATGACACTTCTCAAAGTTTAAAACCAAACTCTTTGCTTGACACCTTTCGAGAACTATGTCTAAGTGATGAAGGCATGAGTAGAAAGAATCTCCGTAGACCGTAAAGTCATCCGTAAATATCTCTATACAGTCCTCAATTAGATCGGAGAATATGCTCATCATACATCTTTGAAACGTACCTGGAGCGTTGCATAGGCCGAAAGGCATGCGTCTGTATGCATAGGTTCTGAATGGGCAAGTGAATGTAGTCTTATCCTGGTCCTCAGGATCCACGTAAATTTGGAAATATCCGTTGTATCCATCCAAAAAACAAAAGTACTTATTACCAGCTAGTCTCTCCAACATTTGGTCGATGAAAGGCAAAGGGAAATGGTCCTTCCTCGTTGCATTGTTCAGCTTTCGGTAATCGATGCACATTCGCCAACCCGTGACTAGCCTCGTTGGGATCAGCTCATTCCTCTCATTTTGAACGACTTGGATTCCCGACTTCTTTAGAACCATGTGGATCGAGCTGACCCACTCACTGTCTGGCACTGAATAGATAATCCCTAGCGATGCGCTTTTGCTCCTTCCTCCAGCCTAATATGGTGCATGCAGACGTCGGGGCTTATCCCCACCAAATCTGTAAGACTCCATCCAATCGCTTTCTTGTTCTTGCTCAGCACTGTCAGTAGCCTCGTCTCTTGTTCCTTTGTAAGGCTGTTGCTGATGATCACTGGATATGAGTTCTCCTCTCCGAGGAAAGCATACTTCAGATTCGATGGCAGTTTCTTCAGCTCGACTTGGGGTGGAAGTGTGTCTTTCGGTAGAGGGTTTCTTTCAGCTTCTCCTTCTTTTTCTAATTCTCCCCCTGGGGGTTCCTCTATACTAGCTGGTAGCTGAGCCCCTGCGGCTCCAATGAACTCTGATTTCTGGCAAAATACCTTGATCGTTCCTTCTATTTCTTCATCAGTCAACCCTTGGCTACTGATCAGATCGCACCATGCAGCAGCTTCTACGTCAGCCTGCTCATACACATCTAAAGCTTGAAGTTTCTCCTGCAATAGTTCGGTGTCAAGAAAATCTTGGACTAAGGGGTCAATCACATCAACATAGCATAAGTTTTCAGAAACAATATGCTTCTTCATGGACTCATTGATATCGAAAGTAAATTTCTCCCCATGGAAATCAATGCAAATTGTCGCCTCAGCCATGTCTACTATTGTCTTGGCCGTTCTCAAGAATGGTCTCCCTAACAATATGACACTAGATTTCCTAGCCTCGGACTCACTCATTTTAATCACATAAAAGTCACCAGGGTAGGTAAAATCATGCACTCTAACCAACACATTCTCTAAAACACCCTTAGGACTTATGCATGACCTATTAGCCAGTTGGATCAACACCCTAGTACTCGACAATCTAACTCCATTCAATCGGTTATAGATTGACAATGGCATAACATTTATAGATGCCCACAGGTCACACATTGCATGCTCGACTTTTACATCTCCTACAGTTATGGGTAGAGTGAACATACCTGGGTCGGCTCTCTTGGGTGGTAGTTTTTCCTTCACAATCGCTGATGCTATCCCTTCCACCATGATCTTCCCATCCTCCTGGGCTTTCCCGGCTATGAACTCCTTAATGAATTTCCCAAGAGGGGGTAGCTTCACGGCTTGGAGGAATGGTATGGTGACATCCAATTTCCCAAAAATCGACAAGTAATCCACCGGGTTCTCCTTCTTTCTTTTTGTAACAAAGCGGAAAGGGAATGGTTTATCCCATTTTCTCTCCTCTACCGGTCCCCCAGCAACCTCCTTGGAATCTTCCTTGGGAAAATTCTGGAACTGAGCCTCTGTTCTGAATTCTACCTCTTGATGGGGTTTCTTCCTGACCAGTACGTTCTCGGGTTCACCTCCTCCACATGGCGTCTTCCCCAAGAAAAATGGGTCCTGCATCCGAGGTATGGATCTATTAAGCTCTTCCACTGAGATGGTGTCTTCCCTATCTTCGTTCCACTCGGCTCTCCACTTGGTTGTTTCGGTCGAGGGCCATCATAAGTAGTTCCTGACCTCAATGTAACCTTACTCACATTCGCCTTTTTGGGTATTTGGACTGTAGACGGGAGTTTCCCTGCATTTCCTTTCAAATCACCCACCGAACTGGCCAGCTGGGCCAACTGCCTATTCATCATATCCATGTTCGCTTTATGTTCCTTCTGGTCATTTTGCATCCCCTGCACTACTTCGTTGTGGGATTGCAACTCGCCCTTGATACCTTGCTGCGACGCGAGCAATTCTCCCATCATGTCCTCCATGGATCGTCTGGTCCTGTTGGAATATTGTGACTGATTTGGGCCCTGGTGCTGGTTATACTGGGAACTTTGGTTGGGCTGAAAATTTTGGAAGTTTTGCTGGTTCTGGTTAGGTGGGTATTGGTTATACTGGTCTTGGTGATATTGGTTCTAGTTCTGGTTTTGGAAATGATTTTGGTTCTGATGGTGTTGGGGTGCTTGATTCGGCTGATTTTGGTAATTTTGGAAGTTTCTCTGGTGGGGTGGTATGTAGACAGGGTTTGCGCTTTGGTGTTGTGGGTTTTGGTTTTGGGATTGTTGGTTCCTTCCTGACCAGTTGAACTGGTGGTCCGGGTTTGCTGGCCCACGGTTGGGGTTTGGGTTCGAGTGGGGGTGATATTGGTTCTGACCTTGACCTTGGTTTTGATTTTGGTTCCCATCTCCCCATCAAAAATTTGGGTGATCCCTCCATGGTGCGTCCCGTTGTCTCCCCTGGATCCAATTCCCATTTGAGTTAAAATACCCAGCAGTATTATCCTGCTCCATACTGACCGAGTCATTTGGCTGATCATAGCTCGGTTCTTAGTTTCCCTGTTCTGCTCCCTTGTAGTTCCCAACTGGGGAAGTCGGCGGTGTATTCTTCTCGATTGCGCTCAGGAGTGACTTCTTCAGCTCATCCATCTTCAAATCCATCTTCTCTTCAAGCTTCTGCTCCTGGTCAGTAGACGAGGCACTTGCAACCCTTTCTCGGTTGTATCCCTCCCTTGAATGGTCATACTCCTTCTTCGCACTCAGTAGTTTCCTTAGGACCCTCTTCGCTTCGCTGACCCGTAGCTGCGTGAAGCTTCCTCCCGACGACGAATTGGCCAGGTCCTTGGTTGTTATGTTCATCCCCTCATAGAAGGTATGATGTATCTCAATGTCCGCCATGCGATGATTGGGACATGCATCTAAAAGGCCCATATACCCCGCCCAATAATCGCTCAAAGGTTCATCGTACCCTTGCTTCACACTAGTTATTTCCCTTTTCAGCGCGCTTGTCTTGGATGACGGGAAAAACTCGCCTAGGAATACTGACTTGAAATCAGCCCAACTCTCAATGGAGTCGGGGGACAGGCGCATGAACCAGGTGTTTGCCTCCCCTTTCAAAACGAACGGCAAAGCCTTCAATCTGTAGTCATCCTCGGTTGCCCCTGCTGGCCTCCTCTACGCCCTACAAATCTTACAAAACTCATGAAGGAACTCGTAAGGGCCTTCATAGCTCTTCCCGCAGTATGTAGGCATAATTGCGATCACATGAGGCTTCACATCACAGACAGTTTGCCCTGGGGTCACAACTATGGCTTGAGGTGGTTCTCCCTCGGTATGTGCGTTCAGCGTCCCGATCTCAGGATCTTCTTCTCCTTGAGCGGCCATCCTTCTCGGGTTTCCCTCTATCCTTGGTATCTCTTCCGGTATTGGTCCTTCTATGGTGTATTGCTCCTCGTCACTACTCGAACCTAAGTCAGACAAAGCCGTCGACAGGCCGGATCGAGTGGTTACGAGTATAGATCCTCGCTGAAGGATCTTCGGTCTCCACTGGTCAGAAGTCGAACTGCTTCTCATAAACTGAAATAAAAAGAAAGTGAAAAATTATCCACAATATATACGCCAAAGTATCACACACAATAACAATAAATAACGCCATTCATCCCCAGCAACGGCGCCATTTGAAAGAGCAGGTTTGTGCAGGTGTCGTTTCAAGCAAAGGGTGTATCCTACTGATCAGTATGGAAGTCCCTGCTAATCCTGAACCTGGTATCAATAATCCTCAACCCACTTCTACTGGCTAGTATAGTGGACGTAAGGGTCGAATCCCACAGAGATGAATGCGTTTTGGGAATTGTGGTGATATTCTGGAATGTTTGGTTAGCTACCACGCTTGGGTTGAGTTGGGAGAGATGTTATACAGACGAGAATCTAAAGTGGTACTCTACTGACTAGGAGGCGGGAGAGATGTTATACAGACGACTGTGTACGTGTGAGTGGGGAACATGATGTTTGGCTAATAAAGGTAGAAGGTACGAGTTTACTATAAAAGGTTAAACGGAATATCAGAGGAAAAGAGGTAGTTAGGCGACTAGACCTGCAGATCTGAAAAGTAACAACTGAAAAGTAAGGACAAAAGTAAAAAGTTGTTAAAAAGTAAAAGTGGTCCCAAACTTGGATGGAGATGTTGTCTTCTTCAACATAAATCAAATCAGATCGGAAAAACCAGATTCATCACCATAAAACCACAGATTAACAACTTCAAGAACACAGATCTACGATTAAAACTTCAAATCAAAAGATCGAACACTGAAACTGCAACTAAGCTTACTGGTCAACATGTAGGGTGGCAGAAATCACGTAAACTGGGTTTTCACACTGAACTAATTCAGATCTAAAATCTAATAGCTATCTAGACTTGCAAACTCAGAGATATTAACTACAGAAGTTAAAACATGTGAATCCACACTGGAAATTACCGTAACAGCTAGATCTAAGCTATCTAGGCAGAAAGAAGTGAAAACAAACATGAACCGATGCTGGAAAACAACTTCATAGCATTTAGAAAACGTTTGAATCACAACCAAGACTTCAAAATAAGCAAAATACTGGAAATGCGAAAGATCCAACGTAGAGAAAACAAACAAGATTAACTAGAAAGCAAATAAAGATTGTTTTTGCCACTCTGGGCGATGGAACTGCTAACTACGATCGTGCTGACTGGAACCTGTTGGAATATTGTGACTGATTTGGGCCCTGGTGCTGGTTATACTGGGAACTTTGGTTGGGCTGAAAATTTTGGAAGTTTTGCTGGTTCTGGTTAGGTGGGTATTGGTTATACTGGTCTTGGTGATATTGGTTTTAGTTCTGGTTTTGGAAATGATTTTGGTTCTGATGGTGTTGGGGTGCTTGATTCGGCTGATTTTGGTAATTTTGGAAGTTTCTCTGGTGGGGTGGTATGTAGACAGGGTTTGCGCTTTGGTGTTGTGGGTTTTGGTTTTGGGATTGTTGGTTCCTTCCTGACCAGTTGAACTGGTGGTCCGGGTTTGCTGGCCCACGGTTGGGGTTTGGGTTCGAGTGGGGGTGATATTGGTTCTGACCTTGACCTTGGTTTTGATTTTGGTTCCCATCTCCCCATCAAAAATTTGGGTGATCCCTCCATGGTGCGTCCCGTTGTCTCCCCTGTATCCAATTCCAATTTGATTAAAATACCCAGCAGTATTATCCTGCTCCATACTGACCGAGTCGTTTGGCTGATCATAGCTCGGTTCTTAGTTTCCCTGTTCTGCACCCTTGTAGTTCCCAACTGGGGAAGTCGGCGGTGTATTCTTCTCGATTGCGCTCAGGAGTGACTTCTTCAGCTCATCCATCTTCAAATCCATCTTCTCTTCAAGCTTCTGCTCCTGGTCAGTAGACGAGGCACTTGCAACCCTTTCTCTGTTGTATCCCTCCCTTGAATGGTCATACTCCTTCTTCGCACTCAGTAGTTTCCTTAGGACCCTCTTCGCTTCGCTGACCCGTAGCTGCGTGAAGCTTCCTCCCGACGACGAATTGGCCAGGTCCTTGGTTGTTATGTTCATCCCCTCATAGAAGGTATGATGTATCTCAATGTCCGCCATGCGATGATTGGGACATGCATCTAAAAGGCCCATATACCCCGCCCAATAATCGCTCAAAGGTTCATCGTACCCTTGCTTCACACTAGTTATTTCCCTTTTCAGCGCGCTTGTCTTGGATGACGGGAAAAACTCGCCTAGGAATACTGACTTGAAATCAGCCCAACTCTCAATGGAGTCGGGGGATAGGCGCATGAACCAGGTGTTTGCCTCCCCTTTCAAAACGAACGGCAAAGCCTTCAATCTGTAGTCATCCTCGGTTGCCCCTGCTGGCCTCCTCTACGCCCTACAAATCTTACAAAACTCATGAAGGAACTCGTAAGGGCCTTCATAGCTCTTCCCGCAGTATGTAGGCATAATTGCGATCACATGAGGCTTCACATCACAGACAGTTTGCCCTGGGGTCACAACTATGGCTTGAGGTGGTTCTCCCTCGGTATGTGCGTTCAGCGTCCCGATCTCAGGATCTTCTTCTCCTTGAGCGGCCATCCTTCTCGGGTTTCCCTCTATCCTTGGTATCTCTTCCGGTATTGGTCCTTCTATGGTGTATTGCTCCTCGTCACTACCCGAACCTAAGTCAGACAAAGCCGTCGACAGGCTGGATCGAGTGGTTACGAGTATAGATCCTCGCTGAAGGATCTTCGGTCTCCACTGGTCAGAAGCCGAACTGCTTCTCATAAACTGAAATAAAAAGAAAGAGAAAAATTATCCACAATATATACGCCAAAGTATCACACACAATAACAATAAATAACGCCATTCATCCCCAGCAACGGCGCCATTTGAAAGAGCAGGTTTGTGCAGGTGTCGTTTCAAGCAAAGGGTGTATCCTACTGATCAGTATGGAAGTCCCTGCTAATCCTGAACCTGGTATCAATAATCCTCAACCCACTTCTACTGGCTAGTATAGTGGACGTAAGGGTCGAATCCCACAGAGATGAATGCGTTTTGGGAATTGTGGTGATATTCTGGAATGTTTGGTACGTAAGGTACGAGTTTACTATAAAAGGTTAAACGGAATATCAGAGGAAAAGAGGTAGTTAGGCGACTAGACATGCAGATCTGAAAAGTAACAACTGAAAAGTAAGGACAAAAGTAAAAAGTTGTTAAAAAGTAAAAGTGGTCCCAAACTTGGATGGAGATGTTGTCTTCTTCAACATAAATCAAATCAGATCGGAAAAACCAGATTCATCACCATAAAACCAAGAATTAACAACTTCAAGAACACAGATCTACGATTAAAACTTCAAATCAAAAGATCGAACACTGAAACTGCAACTAAGCTTACTGGTCAACATGTAGGGTGGCAGAAATCACGTAAACTGGGTTTTCACACTGAACTAATTCAGATCTAAAATCTAATAGCTATCTAGACTTGCAAACTCAGAGATATTAACTACAGAAGTTAAAACATGTGAATCCACACTGGAAATTACCGTAACAGCTAGATCTAAGCTATCTAGGCAGAAAGAAGCGAAAACAAACATGAACCGATGCTGGAAAACAACTTCATAGCATTTAGAAAACGTTTGAATCACAACCAAGACTTCAAAATAAGCAAAATACTGGAAATGCGAAAGATCCAACGTAGAGAAAACAAACAAGATTAACTAGAAAGCAAATAAAGATTGTTTTTGCCACTCTGGGCGATGGAACTGCTAACTACGATCGTGCTGACTGGAACGAGAGAATGGAACTCCGGTGAACTGATGATCTTCAGGTGACCATGGCTGTGGCGAGGAACGAGAATTACGAAGGATATTGCTGAAGGAGGGATCTACCGAAGAGAAATTGCTAACTAAGCGTAGGAGTTAACTAACTAATTTTTTTTCTCTCCAAGTGGCTTCCTTTTATAGGGAGGCCTCCCTTGATTTTTAGGGTAGACTTCGAACATGAAATGACTCTTTTGCCCCCTTGCTTGCGGCTGATCTTCCCAGTTATCTTTCTTCTCCATCTCGAGCCTTTTTAGCATGCATACTGGTCAGGATAACAACATCCTGACGCCCTTTTCGCCTGAAGTATCCGAAGCTTTGCCTACTGGCTAGAACACTTCCCTGCACACTTTAGCAACTGTTTTGCAGAATATATACCAAATATGCACATTATACTGACCAGTAACCAAGGCCTAGAATACGACTTATCAAGCATCCAGAATTTGGAGGGAGTTTGATGGATGGTTCGAGGGGTCCTATCCGCCGATCAGTATCAATGACACAATCTCGGAGAGACTCGATGTGTGGTCACAAAGGATTCAGCAACAAGATAAGAAACATCAGTGCCGAGCCATGCCATACCTCATCCAGTGGTTCATTTGGGTGGAACGAAATAGGAGTCGACATGATCAAGTTCCCTTCAAACCTTATAACGTGGTTTGGCAAGTGCAAACCTTCATCCGCAACAGTATGGCCACTGGTAGCATTAAGCCGAAGCATTGGAGAGGCATGACACTTAAGATGAGTGTTCCGAGCCAAGCCGCGTCGGGGAGGCCAAGACCGCTTGCCATGCAAATCAATTGGCACCCCCCGGACCAGCCCTGGATCAAGGTTAACACGGATGGTGCAATCTCACTGGCGACGGGCAAGGCAGGAGGGGGAGGGGTAGTCCGACAGTTTACCGGGAAAATCCTTGCCGCCTTCACGACCCCTCTCGACGCACAATCCCCCCTCGAGGCCGAACTCATGGCCATCCTCCACGGCCTCAACATGGCTAAGGAGTTCAATCGGCCCATGTGGATTGAGTCCGACTCTGAGCAAGCAATCAAGCTTATCAATGGCACAGCCTGGGGCCCGACACACATCCGCCGAATCATGGCCCGCCTAACCATTCTCAAACAACAACACAACATCCGAGCCTCCTTCATCCATCGGGAAGGAAACAAGGGGGCTGATTGGTTAGCCAAGTTGGGCCTTGAACAATCAAGTTTCCGCAGAATGTCTGAACAATCGGTCCCTAGAATGCTTAAGGCCATTGCCCGAATGGACGAGATGGGAATCCCCAACCTTCGGGTCCGGAATGAAGACCATGAATAGTGTAGGTGTCGAGGAAGGATGGGCTGATCAAGAGCTTACCGGAAGCTGGAGAGTACGTTGCTGTCGGGCCATCACTGGCATGTTCCCCTCCTACTCTTATAACATAATGATTCTAGCGATTTTGTAGATGTTTTGTTTCCCTAGTCTTAGAAGGGGTGCATTGTCATTTGTTTTTGTTCAATTGTAATTTTGAAGGAAGTATGATGAGGTCCGGACCTTGTGGAATCGGACTGCATACTACTCTTGAATTTTGTGATGGCACATCACTTTCGGGTGTGGCCACGTTTTGTATATCACTCCTTTTGAAGTATCACACACAATAACAATAAATAACGCCATTCTTCCCCAGCAACGGCGCCATTTGAAAGAGCAGGTTTATGCAAGTGTCGTTTCAAGCAAAGGGTGTATCCTACTGATCAGTATGGAAGTCCCTGCTAATCCTGAACCTGGTATCAATAATCCTCAACCCACTTCTACTGGCTAGTATAGTGGACGTAAGGGTCGAATCCCACAGAGATGAATGCGTTTTGGGAATTGTGGTGATATTCTGGAAGGTTTGGTTATCTACCACGCTTGGGTTGAGTTTCTACCTAGACGGGAATCTAAAGTGGTACTCTACTGACTAAGAGGCGGGAGAGATGTTATACAGACGGTTGTGTACGTGTGAGTGGGGAACATGATGTTTGGCTAATAAAGGTAGAAGGTACGAGTTTACTATAAAAGGTTAAACGGAATATCAGAGGAAAAGAGGTAGTTAGGCAACTAGACCTGCAGATCTGAAAAGTAACAACTGAAAAGTAAGGACAAAAGTAAAAAGTTGTTAAAAAGTAAAAGTGGTCCCAAACTTGGATGGAGATGTTGTCTTCTTCAACATAAATCAAATCAGATCGGAAAAACCAGATTCATCACCATAAAACCACAGATAACAACTTCAAGAACACAGATCTACGATTAAAACTTCAAATCAAAAGATCGAACACTGAAACTGCAACTAAGCTTACTGGTCAACATGTAGGGTGGCAGAAATCACGTAAACTGGGTTTTCACACTGAACTAATTCAGATCTAAAATCTAATAGCTATCTAGACTTGCAAACTCAGAGATATTAACTACAGAAGTTAAAACATGTGAATCCACACTGGAAATTACCGTAACAGCTAGATCTAAGCTATCTAGGCAGAAAGAAGCGAAAACAAAACATGAACCGATGCTGGAAACCAACTTCATAGCATTTAGAAAACGTTTGAATCACAACCAAGACTTCAAAATAAGCAAAATACTGGAAATGCGAAAGATCCAACGTAGAGAAAACAAACAAGATTAACTAGAAAGCAAATAAAGATTGTTTTTGCCACTCTGGGCGATGGAACTGCTAACTACGATCGTGCTGACTGGAACGAGAGAATGGAACTCCGGTGAACAGATGATCTTCAGGTGACCATGGCTGTGGCGAGGAACGAGAATTACGAAGGATATTGCTGAAGGAGGGATCTACCGAAGAGAAATTGCTAACTAAGCGTAGGAGTTAATTAACTAATTTTTTTTCTCTCCAAGTGGCTTCCTTTTATAGGGAGGCCTCCCTTGATTTTTAGGGTAGACTTCGAACATGAAATGACTCTTTTGCCCCCTTGCTTGCGGCTGATCTTCCCAGTTATCCTTCTTCTCCATCTCGAGCCTTTTTGGCATGCATACTGGTCAGGATAACAACATCCTGACGCCCTTTTCGCCTGAAGTATCCGAAGCTTTGCCTACTGGCTAGAACACTTCCCTGCACACTTTAGCAACTGTTTTGCAGAATATATACCAAATATGCACATTATACTGACCAGTAACCAAGGCCTAGAATACGACTTATCAAGCATCCAGAATTTGGAGGGAGTTTGATGGATGGTTCGAGGGGTCCTATCCGCCGATCAGTATCAATGACACAATCTCGGAGAGACTCGATGTGTGGTCACAAAGGATTCAGCAACAAGATAAGAAACATCAGTGCCGAGCCATGCCATACCTCATCCAGTGGTTCATTTGGGTGGAACGAAATAGGAGTCGACATGATCAAGTTCCCTTCAAACCTTATAACGTGGTTTGGCAAGTGCAAACCTTCATCCGCAACAGTATGGCCACTGGTAGCATTAAGCCGAAGCATTGGAGAGGCATGACACTTAAGATGAGTGTTCCGAGCCAAGCCGCGTCGGGGAGGCCAAGACCGCTTGCCATGCAAATCAATTGGCACCCCCCGGACCAGCCCTGGATCAAGGTTAACACGGATGGTGCAATCTCACTGGCGACGGGCAAGGCAGGAGGGGGAGGGGTAGTCCGACAGTTTGCCGGGAAAATCCTTGCCGCCTTCACGACCCCTCTCGACGCACAATCCCCCCTCGAGGCCGAACTCATGGCCATCCTCCACGGCCTCAACATGGCTAAGGAGTTCAATCGGCCCATGTGGATTGAGTCCGACTCTGAGCAAGCAATCAAGCTTATCAATGGCACAGCCTGGGGCCCGACACACATCCGCCGAATCATGGCCCGCCTAACCATTCTCAAACAACAACACAACATCCGAGCCTCCTTCATCCATCGGGAAGGAAACAAGGGGGCTGATTGGTTAGCCAAGTTGGGCCTTGAACAATCAAGTTTCCGCAGAATGTCTGAACAATCGGTCCCTAGAATGCTTAAGGCCATTGCCCGAATGGACGAGATGGGAATCCCCAACCTTCGGGTCCGGAATGAAGACCATGAATAGTGTAGGTGTCGAGGAAGGATGGGCTGATCAAGAGCTTACCGGAAGCTGGAGAGTACGTTGCTGTCGGGCCATCACTGGCATGTTCCCCTCCTACTCTTATAACATAATGATTCTAGCGATTTTGTAGATGTTTTGTTTCCCTAGTCTTAGAAGGGGTGCATTGTCATTTGTTTTTGTTCAATTGTAATTTTGAAGGGAGTATGATGAGGTCCGGACCTTGTGGAATCGGACTGCATACTACTCTTGAATTTTGTGATGGCACATCACTTTCGGGTGTGGCCACGTTTTGTATATCACTCCTTTTGAAGTATCACACACAATAACAATAAATAACGCCATTCTTCCCCAGCAACGGCGCCATTTGAAAGAGCAGGTTTATGCAAGTGTCGTTTCAAGCAAAGGGTGTATCCTACTGATCAGTATGGAAGTCCCTGCTAATCCTGAACCTGGTATCAATAATCCTCAACCCACTTCTACTGGCTAGTATAGTGGACGTAAGGGTCGAATCCCACAGAGATGAATGCGTTTTGGGAATTGTGGTGATATTCTGGAAGGTTTGGTTATCTACCACGCTTGGGTTGAGTTTCTACCTAGACGGGAATCTAAAGTGGTACTCTACTGACTAAGAGGCGGGAGAGATGTTATACAGACGGTTGTGTACGTGTGAGTGGGGAACATGATGTTTGGCTAATAAAGGTAGAAGGTACGAGTTTACTATAAAAGGTTAAACGGAATATCAGAGGAAAAGAGGTAGTTAGGCAACTAGACCTGCAGATCTGAAAAGTAACAACTGAAAAGTAAGGACAAAAGTAAAAAGTTGTTAAAAAGTAAAAGTGGTCCCAAACTTGGATGGAGATGTTGTCTTCTTCAACATAAATCAAATCAGATCGGAAAAACCAGATTCATCACCATAAAACCACAGATAACAACTTCAAATCAAAAGATCGAACACTGAAACTGCAACTAAGCTTACTGGTCAACATGTAGGGTGGCAGAAATCACGTAAACTGGGTTTTCACACTGAACTAATTCAGATCTAAAATCTAATAGCTATCTAGACTTGCAAACTCAGAGATATTAACTACAGAAGTTAAAACATGTGAATCCACACTGGAAATTACCGTAACAGCTAGATCTAAGCTATCTAGGCAGAAAGAAGCGAAAACAAAACATGAACCGATGCTGGAAACCAACTTCATAGCATTTAGAAAACGTTTGAATCACAACCAAGACTTCAAAATAAGCAAAATACTGGAAATGCGAAAGATCCAACGTAGAGAAAACAAACAAGATTAACTAGAAAGCAAATAAAGATTGTTTTTGCCACTCTGGGCGATGGAACTGCTAACTACGATCGTGCTGACTGGAACGAGAGAATGGAACTCCGGTGAACAGATGATCTTCAGGTGACCATGGCTGTGGCGAGGAACGAGAATTACGAAGGATATTGCTGAAGGAGGGATCTACCGAAGAGAAATTGCTAACTAAGCGTAGGAGTTAACTAACTAATTTTTTTTCTCTCCAAGTGGCTTCCTTTTATAGGGAGGCCTCCCTTGATTTTTAGGGTAGACTTCGAACATGAAATGACTCTTTTGCCCCCTTGCTTGCGGCTGATCTTCCCAGTTATCCTTCTTCTCCATCTCGAGCCTTTTTGGCATGCATACTGGTCAGGATAACAACATCCTGACGCCCTTTTCGCCTGAAGTATCCGAAGCTTTGCCTACTGGCTAGAACACTTCCCTGCACACTTTAGCAACTGTTTTGCAGAATATATACCAAATATGCACATTATACTGACCAGTAACCAAGGCCTAGAATACGACTTATCAAGCATCCAGAATTTGGAGGGAGTTTGATGGATGGTTCGAGGGGTCCTATCCGCCGATCAGAATCAATGACACAATCTCGGGGAGACTCGATGTGTGGTCACAAAGGATTCAGTAACAAGATAAGAAACATCTGTGCCGAGCCATGCCATACCTCATCCAGTGGTTCATTTGGGTGGAACGAAATAGGAGCCGGCATGATCAAGTTCCCTTCAAACCTTATAACGTGGTTTGGCAAGTGCAAACCTTCATCCGCAACAGTATGGCCACTGGTAGCATTAAGCCGAAGGCCATGCTATTCCTGATAAACAAAAGGCTCAAGTGCCTTTTGTTTTGTTGTTGCGTCCGCCGGACCATACCATAAGCCTCTCCAGGATTGTATAGAGCCCTCGAACCAACCATCAAACTCCCTCCAAACACTTACCGCCCTATTTCCTTGGATGAAAAGGTGCTGAAGAGACTCCGTGTTTGGTCGGTGTGGGCAACATTGGCACTTGGACGCCATCTCAATTCTCCTCCATTGGATCTTCGAGTCAATTGGGATTCGGTTCGACAGGAGGCGCCAGTTGAAAATGGCTATGGAGTTAGTAAGGCCGGCCTTCCAAATATTATCAAGGCCTTGGACGATCGGTCTATGCGACCGGATGGTCTCCCAGGTTGTGGATAGAGAGAAATCTCCAAGTCGCGAGAGGGACCATCTCGGGACATCATCATCCCCCAACATGATCGGCGTATCAAGGATATGGTTAATAACTTGTCGAGATAACCCGGCCTGGTCTTGGAGCAATTGCAGTCTAGGAACGTCCCAAGCCCCATCCCTAATGAAATCCACAACCAATGCCTTGGGGTCCCCCCTATCATCCAAGCAATGATCTCGAAGGGGAGAGTCCTTGATCCAAACATCATCCCAGAAATACAATCTCCTGTGCCTCACCATCCATCGAATATGTGGTTGCGCTTGGGCTCGGGCTTTTAGGAGCCTTTTCCATATTGGGTTGTTCCACCCAGAAGGTCTAGCTGTGAGAAGGGAAACATTATAGCAATACTTAGCCATCAAGTACTTAGCCCATAGTGAGTTTTGCTCGTGAAATCGCCACCAGAGTTTGATATTGAACGCGCGCAACACTTCTTTTGTCTTTCGGACACCAAGGCCGCCTTCGGCAAATGGGAGGCAAATCTGATCCCAACTAATCCAATAGGTTTTCTTTTTGTTATTTGAAGCCCTCTAGAAAAACCGTGCAAATTGCTGGTCCAAAAGCTTAATTGCTCCGCCCGTAGGTTCGATTGCCTGGAAGATATGAAGTGGAACCGCCTCCAGAGTGCTTTTGATAAGGGTGAGCCTCCCACCAAAAGAGAGGTGTCGATGAGCCCACCCCGAGACCCTTCTAGTGATTTTTTCCCGGAGAAACATGAACATATCCGTACGTTTGAATCCCTGGTAAATTGGAACACCCAAGTAAAGGAAAGGGAAGGTACCTCGGGAGAAGCCTCCTTCAGCTTGAATTGTATCCGCCCAGCCTTCGTGCTCCTCGGCAATGTAGTAACTACTCTTGGAGAGGTTGATCATTTGCCCCGAGACCCCCGCATATTCATCAAGGCAACTTCTAAGCTTTTGTAGGGATCCCGCGGCTGCTTGTGTAAAAATAATTATATCATCCGCATAGGCAAGGTGACTTATCTCCATGCATCGGCGGGAGGCTTTATAGATCATATCTCTGTGACCCAGAATAACTTTATCAAGAGCCCTAGAAAGGTATTCAACCGCAATTACGAAAAGGGCCGGGGAGATGGGATCGCCTTGCCTTAGACCCCGGATGGCTGTGAAGAAGCCCGCCGGTGCGCCATTAATTAAAACAGAAAACCAACATGATCCAATGCACCTCTCGATCAGCGAGACCCACCTTTCCAAAAAGCCAATACATCGAAGAATCCTAAGTAGGAAGGGCCATTGGACCCGATCATATGCCTTGGCCATGTCTATCTTGATCGCAACATTGGGGGAAGAGGTACGCCTTGATAATTCATGAAACATCTCCTGTGCTAGGAGGACGTTGTCATTTAAAAGCCGGCCCTTAACAAAGCCACTTTGGTTCGGGGAGATGACCTCAGGGAGGAGCGGAGTGAGTCTCTTCATTAGGATCTTAGTGATGACTTTGTTGATCACGTTGCATAGGCTGGGCCTGTAGTCACCCCACGTCTCCGGGGAGGCCTTTTTGGGAATGAGGACTATGCTTGTGGCAGTGATACTCCTAGGGAGAAAGGCCCCATGGAAGAATTGTCAGATCGCCTCAACCACGTCCGGCCCTACACACCCCCAACAAGCTTGATAAAAGGTCATCGTGAATCCATCGGGTCCTGGAGTGCTGTTTCCTGAGATATCGAAAATGGCGAGCTTAACCTCATCAGCATCGGGGGGTTGGCCAATCCCTCCGTACAAGTCGAGGGTGGGAGGTGTCGGATAATCCCAAGGTCGGGCTCTGCTAACTCCATTGGATCTGGCATGAGGAGATTCTGAAAGAATTCAACCGCCGAGTTCTTGATCTCATTCTCTTCCGTAAGCTCTCGGCCGTGAACATTAATTTTATGGATCCGCATCCAGATCCTTTTCTGTTTTACCCAACTTTGGTAGAACCTTGTGTTTTTGTCTCCCTCCGCAAGCCACCGGAGAGTTGCCTTTTGCCTCCAAAAGTCCTCTTCCATTTTGAGAAGGAGGATATAATTAGCAATGAGTTTATTGATCGACATCCTATTCTCCGGCGTCGGCCTATCTTCAAACGCCTTTTGGGCTTCAACAATGTCTTCTTCCATGAGCTTAATATTAGCGTTAATATTCCCAAACACCTCTTTATTCCAGCGCTTTAGGGCTTTCTTAACTCTTGCCAACTTGATTTGTAAGTTGAGGAGACCCCCGGCCTCAGTTGGAATTAACCAATCTTGCCGAACAACATCCAAAAACCTTCATGTCTTATCCACATATTTTGGAACCTAAACGTCCTACCTCCATGGTTTGAGCTCAGAAGCGTGCATTTGACTAGGATCGGCCCATGATCCGAAGCAATACGGGGCAGGTTCGTCACCCTCGTGGTCTCGAAGACTCTAGCTCATGACTCACTCAAAAGTGCTCTATCCAATCTCTCAAATAAGCCGTTCTTGGCCCAAGTGAACTCAGCTCCATCATTGCCCGGGTCTAGGAGCCTACAATCTTCAATGGTCTAAGCAAAGTCAATCATCACGGCCTGTTGATTTGTGTCGCTACCGACCCTCTCCCGGGACGACAAAATAGTGTTGAAATCACCCCCAATCAGCCAAGGGGTTCCGTCCTCAAGTTGGGCGATGTCCTTCATTTTCTCCCAAAGAGGATATCTTTCGGCTCTAGAGCACTTTGCATAGACCGTTGATAAGGCAATGTGGTTTGCCAAGCGAGGGGAAGAAAAGGAACCATGTAGGACTTGGTCCGAATCCTTCTTAATCTCAAAATCAGCCCCTTCCTCCACAAAAACCCAGATCTTTCCATTATTATTAGATCCTTTGAAAAACATCCCCAAAGCCTTAGAGAATCTCTCTGGGTTGGGCGATGTGAGTGGTTCCATTATTGCAAGAAAATGAATCAAGTGAGCATGAATTAATCTTTTAAGGACGTTTTGGGTCGTCGCGTTGGAGATTCCCCTAGCGTTCCAAAACAAGAAGTTGCATGACATAATTAACAAGGAGAGTCCATACCCAGCAGGCTTGAAGGGCCTCCATGGAAATCAACCATTTGGTAATTCTCGGGTACGTGCTTGCGGTCGCCTTTGGTGCCCCAGGGATGCTCCGTTGCCCCTTCGCCCCCCTCGATCATGAGTATCTCCGCATGTTTGGCACTCTCAAACTCCTCACCCATAAAATTTTCGTTAGCCATTAGCGAGTAGTATTGATTGGTGCTAAGAAGGTTTCGTTCCTTTTGAGCATCTCGACACCTAGACGCGTGTTGTCGCCCTGAGCCTCGCATCCCTCCTCGTCTCGACGTGAAATCTCACCTTTTCTCCCAATAGTTTCCTTTCAGAACTACGGGGAAGCAATCATCCCTCGAGCTAGGCCTAGATATTGGTGACCAAGGGCGGGAATGGTCCGAGCTTCCGCTCCCAAAGGCGGCCTTGGAGGTAGGGCCCGATCCACGTTCATGTGCCCCATATAGATTACCCATAATGTCCAGCCCTAGCCACTCTTGGTCGTTGGCACTCACCACGTTTGATTCAGCCACTATCATGCTAAGGTCTCCGTTGGGGTTTCCTTGTTGTTTCCCATCGTTGGTGCTACTATTTTGATTCACTTGTCCTTGTTTTCCTTTCGTGGCTTGCTGTCCTTGTTGCGATTGTTTGGGCGCTCCCACATTATAGTTCCGTCTCGGCAGTCGCACCCCTTTCCCGGCGGCATAGCACACTTCACTCTTATGGCCTACATGCTTACATTCGTGGCAGTATGGTGTGATTTTATCCCACTTCACTTGTTGCACCGATTCTCGTCCGCAAATATCCAAGATTATTTCTTCGGGCGGTGGCTTGGTGATATCAATCTCGATACAAAGGCAGGCAAAGGAGAGCCGAGACTTGTTAGCTGTGGCTCGGTCCACTTAATCAAAAAGGTGTATCGGGAGTCCGATTAGGTAGCATCAGATGGCCGCAATGGGGGATTCACAATAGGCGTCAAAGTCCGCAGACCATTTGAAGACCCTCATGGGATGTCTATCGATAAACCACATCGGGGTACCTTTAGGCCCGCTTAAGAGCCGTGCATAATCAGCAATATCCTCAAATTGAAAAAGTTAGCAACAAGCCTCGGGCACGCAATTGTGGGTAAGTTTTCGCATTCTATCCCATCCTCCCCTCAAATCCAAAAAGCACTTGATAATATTAAATTTTATCGAGGATTTTCGTGGAAATATATTAATGCTGAGCATAAATTAGTTACTATCATTCTATAACCAGCAAATGTAAAAATGATAATAAAACGACAACTTGCCACTTAACGACCTACCTCTTGGTGACTCAATGCGTGCTTACTTTTGTCTTTGATGACAATCTGATGTTGGTGTGGCGATATCCATAACGTATGAAAGCTATCTACGCGATCGAAAAGCAAGAATGCGTTTAACAATTGTGGAAACATATATAGCCGTTCCAGCTAACCAGCAATGCACATTCATGATACATGAGCTTTGTGTATGCATCTAAAACGCCAAAAAAGATGCAAATTCATCCACCAATTTCCACGAACCATGTAGCAACAACAAGTTTCTTTGCTGAAACTGTTGGCCTTTCGTCGCAGTCTCCAAAAACATTGTCGTAAGCGATAGTTTCTACTGCTACAGATGTGCACTGGACGTAACACATAGTTAGTGATGCCACACTCGCCGAAGGATGGAATCTTGATTTTGAACGAAATAGGCGTTAAGCATGAACTATAAAACATCCACATATACCTTGTAACTATTTTCGTCTGCACTGATTGAATAGTTGGTGTATAGCTGTATTTTCCCAACTTTTTCGTGCTTTGGTTCCCGGGATATAACACACTGACGATGCTTCTTCCCCTGCATCAAAACAAGCAGAAAATTTGACCCCTTCAGACACACTAACAGATCTGTTTATAAATAACAAAAAACCAACATGAGGTCAAGATCAAGTACCGATTGATCACCACCTGAACAAGAGCATACCCGCAATACTTTCCCTGCGAATCTTGGACTTCAATTATCAGATCATCTCCAAATCCATCTGGCAAGCTGCAGATCAAGCGCAGTATAATTCACTTATCGATGATCTGCCAAACTTAAGAACTAGACGGAGAATAAGAAACAAAGCATAAAAGACACGAGCTTCACCACATACCGGTTGCATTCCCAATGCATCTCTTCGGGTGGACTTTTCAATCTCAACAAACAAGAAAATGATTCTGCAATTAAAAATAAGATTTACAATCCGAGTAGAAGTTAGATTGAATGAGAAACAAGAGTCCGTAATTGATATATGAATGGATGTAAGAAACCTGCATACCTTGCACCAATTTATAAGTGTTACACTTCTACGCCAAGCATTAATGCCAATTTTAATGAGCTTGGGTACTTCTGTCAACTATCTACGAGTCCCAACAATTAAGTGTGCAACGCTTCTATGCAATAAAGAGAGCCTCTTACAAAGTCAGTTTTTTTTCTTTTCTTTTTTCCTTTTTTTATCTTTTTTTTTTCTTTTTTCCCTTTTTTTCTTTTTTTTTGATTTTTTATTTTTTTCTGTTGGATGAAACAACCATTTCATACTTGATAACCTTTGCTTAAATGTTTCCAGCTTCGTCGTGGATGAAGACTTTAAAGATACAAACGTACAACCAGTGGGTTGGACTCCATCCCCTTTTCACTTTACGAACTGAAAAATAATAGAAAAACTTTGTACAGTTAAATACAAGCCATACACCAGAAGCAGAAAACAATTTTCTTGCAATACCACAAATAGACCTTGAACTTTAATCTTCCCAATGGTTTTCTTAGACTTTACAAAAGCGCCTTCAGCAGCAAGTTCAGAATGATCTTCCCTCATCAGCTCTTCCTCTTATTTTAAAAATATATTTCTTAACCTACAAATTTAACAAGGAAAGATAATGTAACAGCTGATATACGCTTTTAACTATCATTCTTTCGTGCAAAAGAATCCAAGATATGCTTTGGAAGCTAACTAATCAGCTGAAAATTAAAAACAAAATCCAAAGATTATCTCACCCGAATGCATCCCTCAGCAGTAAACTTCCATTTTTTAAAAAGGGAGGAGCTCCCACCCCTTAACCACGAGTGGAGGCATAGACGGACAGATGCATCATAAGATAAAATAGCATACCAGTTGCCTAGACCACTGCATCAGATTTAGATGATAAAACAAGTTTTAGAAGATCAGCTTCCACGTAAAGAAGTTGAATGAGAACTATTAACTTCAATATATTTCATGTTCATCAGGCATAAAGAATCCTGAAGTTCCTATTAGAATATCTCCTATCAAGATTACTTTGCACGAACTGTAGGATATCGACCACTCAGAGGATGAGAAGATACAGCTGCATTCTTAAAAAACTTCTTCAAATGACTCATACCAACCATCTAAATAACAGAGATATCAAAATAGCTAAATTGACAACTAAACATAATAAGATTTAGAAGGAAAATCTTGAAATAATTTACCTTGGCAATATCCGCCAAAGCTGAGAAAGAGGCATCCCTCACATCAGGTGTTCCATCATTAAGGGACTGAAAAACCATGCAGATCAATTTAGAAAACACAAAAAGTGCTAATGACCCAACATAAAATGATAAATTATACATCTTGAGTAAGGGGGCTAAACACAAAAAACTGTTGATGCGTTTTGCAACAATGTACTTATAGCTAAGCAAAATCTAGAAGCAATGAAAAAGATATTTTATTAATTCATCAGTCATCTCTGACATGTTTCTTTGTGGAACAGTTGAATATAAAGTTTTCTTACAACGGAGCCACTCAATTCAAACAATTGAGATTCTGAGACATATTTTGATTCAATGATCAATATCAGGTGTGAAAGAAGCAATTCATAGAAAAAAATCAAAACAAATATGCATGGTTGAGAGAAACACATTTTGCTACTAATTTACCTCCATGAATGTTGGAACATATTCCTTGTGAACCTTAAGCATGGGCGCTGTATTACTTGTTTCAATACAGCATGCGACACTGCTCAACATCAACGACCTTACAAGAGGAACTTCGTTTTTCACTGCCACCTTCACGTCTGCAGATAACTAATAATAAGTAAGATTAAATCCGCAGAAAGAACTTTCTCATTACAAACCACAATAAAGACCAATTATTCTTTTGTACCTTGAGTAACCATGCATAAGTTTTTCATTTTCATATAGGCGGTGGAGACAGCCACGGGGTTCAATAAAATGTTTTCGTTAATGGTCGAAAAGAACTCATCAATTTCAAACAAGTGCCTCATTGACCTTTTTCTCGTAGCAATCTGCAGAGAAACTTCACAGTTATATTCAAAAGGGAAAGACTAACTGACGAGGGTTTGAGCCCAGGCGCCTTCCCACATGGAAATATCTACATAGCTTTAAGCGCACCTCAAGTGAGAGAATGTCATGCAACATTTTATAGAGCTTCAAAGCTGGATCAAGCGCAGGTGCGGCCACTCTTGTAGCAGGTCCGAATACATCTTTAATACCCGATGGCGATGATTCATCAAGTGACTTGTAATTCTCAAAGACCAGAGTGAGTATCTGCTCAATTTGAAATGAAACTTCACCCAGGAAACGGACCTGATCCGTAAAACAATTGTCACGACCGCTCTTACTAAGTATAGTAAAGACGGGGAAATCATGACTAGGGAAGGGACTAAGGAGTGGAGAAGAAGAAGGGGAAAACAATGAAAGACAACATCTTAAACAAAGCTTCAAAAGAAAAGTTTTAATCGATTAAACAATTAAGCAGCATGTTAATATCTCAAGGTAATTAATGTCATAAAGTAGTGTAGAGCAAAACGAAAGACTTTATCAAGAACGCTTCGAAACAAGGCAGCGGAATAAAGGTGTCTAGAGAGTCATATGGAGACGCCTATGTATGAAGACACGACGCATCCAGAATTTCTTAAGGCTCGACTCAACATCCGCCGCAACATCACCGCTCAACCTGCACATAAAGAAAACATATGCAGAACTGAGTACTTTTTTTTTTCAAACACCGTCTCGAAGGAGGGTTCGCGGGTCCCTCATCCCTATATTACGAAATCAGAGGAGTACATTACATGGCCACACCCAAAAGTAGCGTGCCAAGACAACAAAGCGTAGGAGTAGTATGCGGTCCGCGCCACAAGGTTCGGACCTCATCATACTCCTTCCAAAATTACAACAAAATGAAACAAAACTCGTTGGGTTGAACAAGACTAGTTGGGGTCGTCGCTTCGAACCCGGATATTGGGGATTCCTATTGCTTCTAAACAAATCATGGCCTTAAGAAGCCGTGGGGCCGTGAGGGCGTTTATGCGATATAGCTCGGCTTTGTCCATGCCCATATTTGCAAGGTAGTCGGCCGCCTTGTTGCCCTCACGGTGGATGAAGGAGGTGCAGAAGTTAGTATGTCGCCTAAGGACCCTGAGATGGCCGACGTCGTGTCGGGTGTGGGCCGGCCCCCAGCTTGCGCTATTGATAAGCTTACGCGCTTGCTCCGAATCCATCTGAGCCACATTGGTCGTTTGAGTTCCTTCGCCAGGGATAATCCAATGTGGGCAGCCTTGAGCTCTGCCTCCAGGGACGAATGGGTGTCAAGCGGTGCGGCAAAGGCGAAGACCAACTCCCCCAAGGAGTCTCGGATAGTGCCTCCCCCTCCCGCTTTACTCAAAGTTTCCGAGTACGCACCATCCGTGTTGATTTTGATCGACGACCCATCCGGGGGGTGCCATTTGACCGGAATGGCGAGGGGGTTGGTAGTCGTGTCTCGGCCTCGCTCGGGACACTCATTTTGAGCCTCACGCCCTTCCAGTGCTTTAGCTTGATAAATCTAGTGGCCATGCTATTCCGAATAAAAGTCTAGACCTGCCAAACCACATCCCATGGCTTGAACTGTGTCATTTGGTGTCGGCTTCTGTTCCGTTCTGCCCAAAGAAACCACATGATAAGGTACGACATTGCATAGCTGAGGTGCTTTTTGTTTGATTGTTGTAGTCTCCGCGCCCATACCCCGAGCCTATCAGGAATCGTGTCATTGATCCGGATTGGTGGGAGGATCCATCAAACCATACATCAAATTCTTTCCCTTGGATAAAAAGGTGTTGAAGTGACTCAGTGTCTGGCCTGTGCGGGCAGCAGTAGCATTCTGACGCCAGCTCCATCTTCCGCCGCTGGAGTTTTGTATCAACGGGGATTCGATTCGATAGTCTCCATATGAAAATAGAGATTGAGGTGGTGAGGCCGGCCTTCCAGATGTCATCTAATCCCCGTACGATGGGGCCATGTGCTCGAACCGTTTCCCATGTCGTGGTGAGCGAGAAGTCCCCAAAGCGAGAGAGATTACATCGCAGGGTGTCCGGTCCCTCGCCTACGATTGGTGTGTCCAGGATTTGTTCAATAGCTCGCTGTGAGAGGCCGGCCTGCGCGTGGAGTAGGTAGAGCTTGGGCTCGCCCCATGAGCCATCCCAGATGAAGTCCTCCACCAGGTCTTTCGGCTGGCCATGTCATCAATCGAAAGTTCCCGTCGAGCAGAAATGCCGAGCCATATATCATCCCAAAAGAAGATCTTGCCTTGTCCCACCACCCAACGAATGTGAGGCTGGGCTTGGGTCCGAATTCTAATAAGCCTTTTCCAAGTTGCGCTGTGCCTCCCCGAGGATCTAGCTTTAAGCGGCGAGGTGTTGTTGCAATATTTGGTCATCATGTATTTCGCCCAAAGCAAGTTCTGTTCCCGAAATCGCCACCAGAGTTTGATATTAAAGTCACGTAGGACTTCTCTAAACTTGCGGACGCCAAGGCCTCCCTCGGCAGTAGGGAGACAGATCTGGTCCCATCCGACCCAATGGGTCTTTTTCTTGTCATTTGATGACCCCCAGAAGAATCTAGCCAGTAGCTGATCCAATTGCTTGAGGGCTCTAGTTGTTGGTTCGATAGCTTGGAAGATATGAAGTGGCACTGCTTCAAGAGTGCTTTTGATGAGCGTGACCCTCCCCCGGAAGGAGAGGTGTCGATGGGCCCAACCGGAGATCCTTGCGGAAATTTTCTCCCGCAGAAACATAAACATGTCAGTTCACTTAACACCCCGATATATGAGAACACCCAGATAGAGCAACGAGAAAGTACCTCGTTGGAACCTTCCCCCCAGCTGGATTGAGGTGGCCCATTCGTCGTGGCATTCCGCAATATAGAAATTACTCTTGGCAAGGTTGATTTGTTGTCCCGAGACCTCCCCATAATCATCAAGGCAGGCTCGTAATCGCCGAAGGGAGTCCTTAGCTGCTTGAGTAAAGATGATAATATCATCCGCATAGGCTAGATGACTTATCTCCATGCAGTGTCGGATGGCCTTGAAGGTCATGTCTCGGTGGCCTAGGATAAGCTTGTCGAGAGCCCGCGAGAGGTACTCTGCCGCAATCACGAACAAGGTCGGGGATATCGGGTCTCCCTGTCTAAGCCCTCGGGTGGATTTAAAGAAACCCGACGGGGCCCCATTGACAAGCACTGAGAACCAACATGTGCATATACATCTTTCAACCGGGGACGTCCATGCATCCGGGAAGCCCATCTGTCTAAGTATCTTTAGGAGGAAGGGCCATTGGACGCTGTCATAGTCCTTAGCCATGTCAATCTTTATTGCCACGTTTGGGGCTGGAGCGCACCGTGGGAGCTCATGGAACATCTCTTGAGCAAGGAGAACATTATCATTTAAGAGTCGCCCCTTCACGAAGCCACTTTGGTTCGGGGCGATCACCCGCGGGAGGAAAGGGGTTAGCCGCTTTGTGAGTACTTTGGTGATGACCTTGTTGATGACATTACATAGGCTAATGGGCCGATAGTCCCCCCAAGACTCCGGCGTGAGCTTCTTTGGGATAAGGACGATGCTCGTCGTCGTGATGCTCCGGGGAAGGAACGCCCCGAGGAACACCTGTCTCACCGCCTCCACCACATCCGGACCAACCGTGCTCCAACAATATTGATAGAAAGTGGTCGTGAAGCCATCCGGCCCTGGAGCACTATTGCTGGAGATATCAAAAACAGCCCGTTTAACTTCGTCCTATTCAGGAGGTTTGGGTAGGTCCTCCGGGTCATCCGAGGGAGGGAGTTGTTGGATCAAGCTAAGATCTGGATCGGCTAACATCTGGGTTGAGGGAGCAAGCAAATTTTGTAAGAAATCAACCGCCGAGTTCTTGATCCCATCTTCATCCGTTACTTCTTGTCCATTCACGTTGACTCGATGAATACGCAAACGGATTTTCTTCTGTTTCACGTTGACTCGATGAATACGCGGTGTGGTCCATGTGGACGCAACAACAAAATAAGAGACACATGAGCTATGTCATTCCTTATCTCATTTTTTGGTTCCTTTGGGCCGAAAGAAACAGAAGCAGACACCAACATGTACAATTCAAACCGTATAATGTAGTGTGGCAGGTTCAAATGTTTATCCGGAATAGCATGGCCAACGGGCAACTAAAGCTGAAGCACTGGAAAGGAATACGGCCCACAATCAATATCTCGAGCCAAGCTGATGCAAGAAGAGAGAGACCGCTGTCCATGGCGATCAAATGGAACCCCCTGGACCGGCCATGGATCAAAGTTAACACGGATGTGGCATATAATATGGATACGGATAGAGCCGGGGGGGAGGGGTCATACGGGACTCCGAAGGTAAGATGCTCGTGGCCTTTGCTACACCCCTCGATGCACATTCGGCACAAGAGGCCAAACTTTTGGCCTTACAACACGGTTTGGATCTAGCTAAGGAATTCGAGCGGCCCATCTGGATTGGATCTGATGGTGAACAGGCAATCAACCTCTTGAATGGATCGAAATGGGGTCCGGCCACTCACGCCGTGCCATGGCGCGCCTTGGGATCACTAAGAGGCTGCTCACATTCCGGGCCACTTTCATCCACCGAGAGGGAAACAAAGCGGCCACTTTCATCCACCGGAACGGAATTTCACCGCATGAACTCCCTTATGGCCCCGAGACTCCTCAAAGCAATGGTCTGGCTTGACGCAATGGGTGTCCCACATGTTCATATCCAAAATGAAGAGGAAGAATAGATGTATGAAGCGAGAAAGAAAGAAGAAGATTGGCGTGCCTCTTGATGTAGTTTTAGCCCTTTGTATTTTGAAGGGAGTAGGGTGAGGTCCGGACCATTTGGGATCAGACCGCATACTACTCCCTTGATTCGTCCTGGCACACCACTTTTGGGTATGGCCCTGTATTGTATTTTGATCACTTTGAAATATAGGGATGAGGGACCCACGAACCCTCCACCATGAAGGTGTTTGAGAAAAAAAAAGAATCTCGTATTCTTGTCCACGTCCGCAAGCCATCGGATAACCGCTTTTTGGCGCCAGAAGTCCTCTTCCATTTTAAGAAGGAGAATGTAGTTAGCTATAAGCTTGTTCACCAATGTCCTGTTCTCGGGAAAATGCGCCGTTTCGAAATCCGATTGGGCCGCGGCAATATTGTCCTCCATGATCTTGAGGTTAAGATGGATGTTCCCGAACACCTCTCTATTCCACTGCTTGAGTGCCTTTTTAACCCTCGTGAGCTTAATTTGTAAATTAAGAAGTCCTCCAGCCTCGGTAGGTTGCCTCCAATCATCCTGCACTAAAGATTTGAAACCCTCTTGACGAATCCACATGTTTTGAAATCTAAAGGCCCTTCCCCCTGTGCGAGAGTTCGCTCCTTTGCATATTACCAAAATCGGGCCATGGTCCGAGGACACTCGCAGCAAATTAGTGACCCGTGAAGCCTCACTGAACTGGGACCACGACTCATTCACCAAGATTCTATCGAGACGTTCGAAGAGTCCATTCTTAGCCCATGTGAAGGCCGATCCATCGCATCCCGGGTCAAGGAGTCTGCAGCCCTCAATGGCTTCGGAGAAGTCAATCATTTCGGCTTGTCGATTGGTGTTGCTGCCGACTCTGTCTTGGGGGGGCAGGATAGTATTAAAATCCCCTCCTACGATCCATGGGGTTCCATTCGTGATGGCCGATAACTCCCTCAACTAGTCCCAAAGGGACTGTCTTTCCACCCTTGTGCACTTAGCATAAATGGCCGAGACGTATATATGATTAGCAAGTCGAGGGGATGTAAGTGTGCCGGAGAAAGCTTGCTCCGAGTCATCCTCAACCACGAAATTTGCCCCCTCCTCAACAAAGATCCAAATCTTTCCATTAGAATTCACGCCCCTGATGACCAGCCCCAAGGCCTTGGAGAATTTTCCCAAATCTGGGTTTGTGAGCTGTTCCATAATTGCAAGAAAATTGACATTATGAGATTGAATTAGTCTTTTTAAAACATTTTGGGTTAGCGCATTCTCGATCCCCCTAACGTTCTAAAACATGAAATTAAAATACATAATTAACAATGAGGGTTCGTACCCGGTGGGTGTGAAGGCCCCCCTTGGAATTTGGTGAGTTGGAGATCGTGCGACCCTCGGTTTGTCTCGCCCTCCGTAATTAACAAAGTAGTGTCACCGGCCTCGACACTAGGGTGCACCTCCATTTCCATTGTTTCAATTTCCTCAAGATCATCATCATCATAAGCCTCATTATCCATGAGGGAGAAGTATTGGTTCGTGGACATGTGGTTCCCCACGCCATGCGCATCATCTTTTCCCACCGAGGACCTTGTTACCGAGCCATGTGACATCCGAGGTGCCGAGGCGGCCACCCCTTGCCGGTCGGGATTGACTAACTTTGCAGCACTAGGGGACCCGTCCCCTCGGGGGTAGTGAAATGGGAGAAATCCCGAGCGGTGTTTCGGATACTCCCTTTCGTTACGTTTGCCACTACCGAGGTGGCCATCTGCCAAGAGATCATTGGTTTCATGGAGCTTCCCAAGAATATCCGGCCCCATCCTTTCCGCTTCATTGGGTTCACTTGACCTCGGAGTGTTGCTGCTATGTCCTCACATTGTTTTTGCTTTTCTTTGTTGTCTCCACGCCTTGCCATTCAAATAAGGTTTTGATGGTGCTTGTGTTCCTTGATTGTTCCTTTCCCCGCGTTGCGGCTGCTTAGGTGGGAGGACATTATAGTTCCGCTTGATTGGTCGTTTCATCTTACCCGCCGCATAGCACACTTCACTGTTATGCCCTACATGTTTATACTCCCGGCAATACGATGGGATCATATCCCATCGAACTTGTTGCACCGTCTCCCGACCGCAAATATCCAAAATGATTTCTTCGATGGGGGGCTTTGAGATGTCGATTTCAACGCAAATACGGGCAAACGACAATCTTGTTTTGTTTACCGTGGCCCGATCGACTTGGATTGGGGTGCCTAGGAGCTTGCCAATAGCAAAAAGAGCAGATTGATCAAAGAGGTGTATTGGAAGGCCAATCAAATTGCACCATAATGCCGCGATCGGGGATTCACAATAGGCATCAAAATCCGAGGACCACATGAAAACTCTCATGGGTGGCGATCTATGAACCAAACAGGCGTTCCTTTGGGTCCACTAAGAAGCCGGGCATAATCCGCAATATCCTCGAATTGAATAAGGACATGTTTAGCATTAATATATTTCCAAGAGAATCCACGACAAAATTTGATGTTATCAAGAGGCTTTTCGATCTGATGAGAAGCCGGGATCGAATGGGAAAACTTACCAATAATTGTGTGGCCGAGGCTCGTTGCCAATTTCTGGACTTCTGTGCCGGAGAAGTAGATCGCCGGGATACCATTAGATGTGGTTGCATATCCTATGTTTACTAAATTCTCCGGGACAAACGCTTGCGGGCCATCCGGACGCGGTGTTTCTCGAAGCAGGTCCGCCATAGAGATTGGTTTATTGCCATGTCTCACGGCTGACTCATTACCTC
This sequence comes from Salvia splendens, assembly GCF_004379255.2. NCBI lineage: Eukaryota > Viridiplantae > Streptophyta > Magnoliopsida > Lamiales > Lamiaceae > Salvia > Salvia splendens. Next base: position 18,271,157 of record NC_056039.1, read on the forward strand.
CCCGAGGGGTGCTACTAGTAGTGTGGTTGGTCCATGACCCCCCTACGCTGGTCGTGTTCTGGCACTTAGCCCCGCCAGGTATACCACCATTCGTGTCACCCTCGGCACCCGGCTTGTTGGCGCCATGCGAAGCTCCCGCCCTACCCTCGGAGCCCCGCCAAGTATACCACCATTCATGTGACCAGGTCCAGCCGATGTCACACTCGGGGAGGGGTGTGTCGGGGTTCATGAGAGCCAGGAGTAACTCTCGGCCAGGTCCGAGCCGCACCACCGCTCGACTCACCGGTTTCATAAGTGTCCCGGATCTTACGGGTCCTACCTTTTTCTAGGGGAGGGAAATCATCAAGAGGTGGAACATAACTCAACATAGACATGTCCGGAGCTGATTCAGTAGTCACGGGGGTTGGAAGGCATTCCGCCACCAAAAGAGCTCCGGCCGGCTGGTTCACGAAGAGGAGAGGTTGCGCCGTCGAGGCGTCCATCTTCTCCGCCGCATCTAGAGAAGCTAGGTGTAGGATATTGTCAAGATTTTGCTGCATTGGAGTGGCAACGGGTGGGAGATCACATGGTGGTGTGGGTTGGAAAGGGACAAAGGCACTTTCCAAAAGTTCTTTTGTTCTTTTTTCCATTTGAGGAAAGTTGACTCTCACAACATCCAAGGATGGTTGTACTTCACATGGACCATCCTTGTCCACTTGGGAAGAGTGTAGTGATGTATCCTCATCTCGGCCGACGGGATCCATGAGGCCGCCGGAGTCATGACTGGAAATCGGTGACGGTGCGGCAGTGCCCTTGCCTTCGTGAATGTCGGATATCAGGTTTTCTTTATCAACGAGGTCAGATTTCGCTCTTCCTTCCAACGATGGGGTCGCTCTCTCCTCAAAGTCCGAGAAAGCCAAGGAGAGTCCCATTTTGCATTTTGAAACCGTAGCCCCGGGGCTGGCCTCGCCACCGAAGGAAAGCTTCTTCCGTCTGTTTGTCTTCCGGGAGGGGGGAGGGGACGAACCTTTTCCTACCAATACCTTTAGATGGTGGTGCCAGCGTACTCTTTCGGATTTTGCACCGAAGCTTTGCACCTTTTCACTTCATCTTCTTGCTCGGCGACTTAGGGAGGGGGTCCTCAGCCGATCGGAAGACCATTTGTTGGTCTGTGAGGGTTCCTCGGGCCTTGGCGAGGGATCCAGCGGGTGGTCCGGCAAGGCCGACCGTGTATCAAGTTATCGGCCGCACCGGGGGGTTGTACGTGGTTTGGCGATGTGTAGCTCGAGCTCGGGGTTGTCAAGGACGTCAGCGTACGGAGTTCGGAGGGCAGGTCGGGCGGTGATATGATGTGGTTGGGGATGATGGAGGTGGGGTGTTGTGGTGGTCGGAGATGTATGTGCCGCGGAGGGTCGTGGGGTGAAGTGGTAAACGGCGACGGAGTTCAAAGGGGGAAGTGGTGGCCGGCGGCGGAAGTCAAAAGAGGAACAATAGGGTGGTGTTTTTTTCTCTATTATGCAGGGCTGAGTACTTGACATACTCAGTGGACACACGCCTAAATATTTGATAAAAGTTATGTCATTCATACCATAGTGAACTCGAGTTTTAACATTTTAGAAAAGAATATCATCGAGTATCACAAAACATTTTCGTAGACTAGCCAATCAAAATAATCTCCCCACTTTCTCCCCAATCAATCAATCACATCCTCTTACCATAGTGCGATGAAAGTTTGGCCACACTATTCGCCCACGAGACCAGCCGACTAGCAAGGACGGCTCCTAATCCCACTTGTGTACACAGCCTGATAGGGTTTGCGGCCCTACTCAGACCCAAATTCGTTTCACACATAACCCTATAGTCTAACGGAGCAAGCTCAAACGAACTAGGCATCATGCAACAATCTCAACATCAAAACAATCATGGCATGACATAACACTTTAAACCATCCTTATATCTTCAATCTCAACATTAAAACAATCATGACGAGAATACAAATTCTGACAGGACTGCGCAGTACAATTGAAAATTTCGTTAAAAATTCATCTTTTGTCAAAAGAGGCTGAAATTTTGACACAACACAGAAGACACTTAAAATTTCACTCAGTTAAATATTCGTGCCAAAATAAGATCGTTTGGTTGGCCAAACACTCATCGGAACCTACTATCCGGACACCACAGTTTTCATGCTCAACATTTACAAACTAGGGTTTGTCTATCACTCATCAACACATACATATTCATGCTTTCAACACATATTCCCGCTTCAAAAACGACATCACAACCATGTTCTCCTATTTACACATAGCATTCACCAAAGAATCATCCACAAACTCACACACACACATACATACACGCACATACACATACTTTCTCATGGAAACATCCTTCCCAACCGATTAATTTTTAGATCTACGATTTCTACACTCACTATATGCATGAGGGGATCAAGAAACATGGATTCAATGGTAAGAAGAAGAAAGATGAATCAAAGTATACCTTTCTCTTGAAAAACAATCGGTAGGATTGCTGAATGATGCGATTCTTCGATGAATCTTGAATTTCCAACTCCACAATGATGCAAGAACAAGGAATTGGTGAAGGATTGGTGGAGAAGGAGAGGAAGAGAGAGACGTGTGGTATGGAGAGAAGAGGGAGGCTAAAATATGAGGGCTAGGGTTTGGGTTCTTTTAAGTTATAGTCTAGGATAAATCCCACAATAAAGCAATTAAAATTGTGGAAGAATAAAATAGAGGTCAACGAATAAATCCCCTCATTAAAAGGAAAATAGGCGTGTAGTATGTGGGGGAGTAATTTTCAAAAATTGCTATTTAATTAGCATAGATATTTATTTGTTATTTACTTGGAGAGAAAGATACTCACAAAATAGGTAAAAAGATATTGAGTATCTCATAAATAAGGTAACAAAATAATTCAAGCATCTCCAAGTACGGAAATAAAAAGGGCGTGTATAATGGGAAAAATCAAGGAAAAATACTTAGATCCTCAAATCAAATAGGAATAGGATTTAAATTTGATAATTTCTTGTAGGAAAAGACTCCCACAAAATAGGTAACAAATAAATTAATCCCACAAGTAATTGAAAGGCATATGGGCGAAAATTATGAGGTTTTAGGGAAAGAAAGAATCAAATCCTAATTAACATAGGATATTGAGAGATTTGGCAAGATATGGAGAGATTTGGCAAGACTTTAATTCACGGATAGAGAAAAATAAGATACCAATTAAATCTACAAAAATAATTCTCTCTCCTAATTAATAGGAGATTTCGAAAATCTCAAGGGATGGCAAAGGGGTCGAAAATCATGTAGAATAGCATATGGATAATTTGGTTTGGATTTAATTTGGATAAATATCCCAAAGCAATTAATTAAATCCAAGAAAGAAAGTATTATTTCCAATAAATAGGAGAGCCGGAAATTTCAAATAAAATGGCTAGAATGATTATGCATTATCCCATTTAAGTTAATTCACACATTGAAAGTTTAATCACATTAACTCACATAACTCACAACAACTAATTTCACATAATTAATTCAAACACATAGGGACTCAATTTCCACAAAAGAAATTCTCATTCAACATCCACATTAATTAAAATAAAATAAGCCATCAAATAAAAATAATTTAAAAAAGTCACAATTTTCCGGGGTGCTACATCCTTCCCCTCTTAACAGAAATTTTATCCCGAAATTTGGTCGTCTCACAAAAACAACTCGGGGTACTTTTCTTTCATCCTATCTTCTAACTCCCACGTGGCTTCCTATGTTCGCATGCTTATGTCGTAGTACTTTCACACATAACACTTACTTATGACATCATGTAATTCATGCTCATGTTCCAACATAATAGTATCATCACTGTAACACCCCTTACTCGGTAAGTTTTAACCAAATAAGTGACATTACCTTTCGGTACGATCGATAAACAAAACCTGTCTATTTTTTTTAAAATCATTTTGTAAACACTCATCATACAACACTATCATAAAAGTAACTAAACCAGGATAACACAACTATTTACTACTATACATAACAAAATAACATTAACCTGTTTCGATAGATATATACAACTCCACTAGCAAAAAGAAGGTTATAACCTTACATTTGTAACCCAACTATTTACAAACAAAAGAGCCTAAGCATGCCACGTGTAAACTCCAACTTTACCAGCAAAAAGGGGGTAGTGACTTGACAGTGCTGCTGCCAACTAGCGAGTTCACTCTCTTCTATACTCTGCAAGAGGGAGAAGAAAAGGGGGGTGAGCTTCGTAAAGCTCGTAGTGTAATCGCATTCCAGAATAAAACCTCTAACTTCAATCTATATCACTATCACATGTAAACACTTTATTACCTGGAATGTCGTACAACACATATTCAATTTATATCGGCATCAATATACAAGTTCAAACCAATGTCACCCAGTATAAGCATTCATAACAGTATGAATCATTTAAAGGATTCACCTATATCGTTTACAAACTGTACAACATCACAATCATATTAAACATGTAATACTTTCAACAATAACCATCTATCACCTATCAATCAGAACTATATAACACAATACAACATAATTTTACCTGAGGAAAACATAGTTGTTTAAAGAATTCAAAGCACAACCATATTATTTCAAAAATAGAGCCCCGAGTTATGCTTAGTGATGGACACGGGTACACGGACACTATCTGTAGCCCGATGAGGGCGTCTATCATGTAAGTCTGTATCGGACACTGTAATCTTTCATATGGCCTATGCAAGGCAACTGTCATATATTACCCATATAGGGTACATTTCAACTATCGATATATCATATAGACCATCGCTTCGGTTATCCAGAAGACGAGTGATCAATATGTGTGCAGTACTGCTGTCCTATGTCATGCCAACTATACCCTGTGATTCACTCAAGCAATGGGGCATAACACAACTATTTCATATCAACTTTCACATTATTCAACACATATAACTATTTAAATCACTTTGCATCTCATAAGAAATACCAAACAACAATTTCAATATCACCGTTTCTGTCACATCACCTTGAAGTATACAAAATCCACACAATCATTTTTAAGTTCTATGGCATAAGCATACGAATCACACAAACAAGTAGCAATATTTATCGAAGTTAAAGGAATTAAATTCTAGAACACGCGTACACTACCTGTACACGTCAAAAAACGCTATTACTTGCTTAGTCAACCATGGAGGTTCCCTTTTCCCTTATCGCTCGTGCTTGCACTCGGTTCACCTAATTTTTAAACAAACACATATACAAATTATAAATAAACACTTAAAGCACAAATATGGAAGCCAAAATATCACATCTATCTATTTCCCTTTTAGCATAAAACCTCTATTCTCAACTTTGAAAGCTTTAAAAAAACATTGACTGCATTACATCATCTTCATATACTAAACTGACTTAGCTCGGATATAACTAGGGGTCGAGCCCTACACCAAAATAAACCTCTAGGTATCTATTTTAATTAAAAAAGGTTTTCCTCAAAATTCCAAGGGATTAGGGAGTTATGAACGTTTTACTACAGCCTGCCAGTTTGTGACAGATTCTGGCGACTGTTTAGCATGAATTTTTAAAAATAGCAAACGTTGATGAAATGCTGTGAAATTTTACAGACATCTTCCCAAGACCTTCTAGTATGCATAAAAATGTTTAGAACATAAATTCTAGCATGTTAAGGTGGCCGAAAATGATCAGTACAGCAGCATCAGAACAGCCCACATTCAAGCTATTTTCTATTTGTGTGTCATTGGATAATTTCTCCAAACACTTCATGTTCAATAACAAGATTACATGGTTTTAGTCCAATTATGACTCATCTCCAACAATTGAAATCCCCAAATCAAGAACCCCAATTTTCGACCAAATAAGAAGAATCACATCAAAATAACATCACTACTATACTCAGAAACATGATTGAAGAAGAGGTTATGGAGGAATCTAACCTCTAATTTCAACAATTTACCAAAGATAAGTGGAGGTGGGTTTGCAACCTAGGCTCCAAAATCGAGGGGAAGAAGGGGGAATTGAGAGCTTGGATTGATGGAGTGTTTTACATGTTACACGATGGAGCGACCGGAGGAGTCGCGGTGGCTGATCGGAGGGAGTAGAGGGCTATTGAAAATCTTTACAGAGAGGGAGAACTTGGCGTGGAGAGAGGGAACGAAAAAGAGAGAGGAGAAAGATGAGGATCATTTTTTTTAATTTCTATTTTCTTTTTTTTCCTAATTTTTCTCCCTAATTTCTTCCATAAGACACGTTTTTTTTCTTCTCTAACTTACTCATCACTTTCAAAACTTTTTCTTTTTCTTTTTCTTTTTCTAATTCTCTTATTAATTCTATTTTCCTATCTCTATTTCTTTTATCCCTAATAAAACATATATAAAACCACTAAATAAAAATCTAATTACTAACTCTAAACTTCTAAAAGATTAGGATATTACAATCACATTAGCATAATCACACATAACTTCCATACACATGCATACTCTTGCCAATACACCCTTATCATATCATCATCAATTCCATATTCTTTCAATAACTTAAAACATACCTCACTTTCTTGTGGTTGAACGTGATGCCTCAGATGTTGAGCCTTCGTGACACTTTTAGTCTAAGGGTACTAATCTAGACTTAATCTGAAAGAAGACTCTCGGACCAGAGCGAAAGAACGAAGCTCTGATACCACTTTGTCACGCCCACATTTTCTAAGGATAGAAAACACGGTTGATCGCGACTAGGGGAGGATTAAAGAAGCCGGGAAGAAAGGGGAAAACAACACAAATCGACCATAGCTCGAAACAAATGGGAATAGCTCGAATAAAATCAGAGTATCTCAACAATCAACAACTCAAAAATGAATATTATCTCAGCGATACAAGAACTCAAAAGAAGGACAATTACTTAGCGGAAGCATTTGAGAGAAGGATTATGCCACGTGTGAAGACATGACATATTCTACACACTCAACACCCACCGCACACGTCACGCTCAACCTGCACATTTTTAAAAAGAAATGCAGGGCTAAGTACTTGATGCACTCAGTGGACTTATGCCGAAAACATTTTATAAAAAGTATTTATCATGTCACCATTGAGTGACTTTGGGGTTTTAACTTGAAAAGGCCCGAGACACTAAAAATATCTCAAACACAAACTTTCAACTCATCCTCAAATCCTTTTTCCTCATTATTTCACAACCATTTCTCCTTGAATTATTTAAGAAACTGACATATCTGTTCTATAGGGTGCAGTGTAAGGGGGCCACTTTCCACGAGCACGAAAACCGGCCAACCCCGTTCGATGACTCACGGTCCTCATCGTGTACACTAGTCCGAGTAGGGACGCACCCTTGCTAGGACCCGAATTCGAATAAACTCATAGTATGGACTCGCTCCCCACTAAATAATCATCATCTCAACAACCGTTGAACGAGAATGTGGCCGCAAATGTTTCCCGTTGAATTCTTTAAATTTGACATATTCTACATGACATATTCTACACACTTAAATTTCTGAATTTGAATTCTTTACTTCGGCTTCAAATTGATTCGCGGAAAATTCCCTTCCTTAAGTCCATGCTTCCCGTCTTTCAATTATTGCTGAGGCTGCCCGAGCTTGACCCAACAAAATGAATGCTCCAGCCCACTTAATTCATTAACAACTTGGCCCAAAATGAATAAATCCTCCGATTTTAATTTATTAGCCCAATTTCTTTAAACAATACAAAGGCCCAATCTTTAACTCTTGTCTCCAAATTGAGGCCCAATACTCCCATTCCATCTCCTTCACGCCATCTCTCTTTCTCTCCATCTTCACCATTTCACACAAAATCCCCAATTCACAACAAATCCCAAATTCCCGTCGCTCCTCCACAACTCCGCCAGCCGCCAATTCGTCCTCAGCGTTCATCCCGGAGCTCCGCCCTCCGTAGTGCACCACAACCGTCGTCGCTGTCGGAGTGGAGGTATCTCTCCACCATCGCGTCGACCCTCATGCCGGCGGCCTCTGCCGTTTCCCCGTCGCCGTCGGTTCGGTCACAGCAGCTGCGGTTAGCCACCGCCACCGTTCCTCCGTCGCATCATAGGCATCGTTGTCATCGGCAGTTGCTGCTGCTACTCTTTGCATCGAGACCAGCCCGTCGCCACAGTCGGGATTGCCGCCGCTGCACTCTTAGCTCTGTATGCGCTGGCTGTCACTGCCTCTCCGTCACCGCCGAGCTCCAGCCGTCTTATCTGCGCTCACCAACCACCGCCTTCACCCTCTTATCCCCTCTCTCAAATTTGGTTCTCGATTTCTCTTGGAATTGATTGAATATGATGAATCGTGGGCAGATTTGTATACGTAGAAAAATCTCGTGGATCATTGCAGTATATTCCCAGATTTTGTGGAACTGGTTGAACTGAAGAAAAACGTGGTATCATGGGGAGATTTGAGCTGAAGCATATCGTGTATGGTCTTATGTCGTGCCTTTCCAAAATTTGGGCTTCAAAATGTAGTTTCAAATAAAATGAATTGGGCTTGGAAAATTAAATAAATTGAGGGCAGAAAAGAATAATTGGTATAAACCCAAAATGATATATCCTTCTATCGACTAACGAAACAAAGGAAAAAAAATGTTCAGGTGCACAAACGATGTCACTACGAGAACAAATAAAAAGAGTAGAAAAAGTCGGGGTGTTACAACAATCAAGACATTCAATTAGTTACTATCATTCTATAACCAGCAAATGTAAAAATGATAATAAAACGATAACTTGCCACTTAACGACCTACTTCTTGGTGACTCAATGCGTGCTTACTTTTGTCTTTGATGACAATCTGCTGTTGGTGTGGCGATATCCATAACGTATGAAAGCTATCGAAGCGATCGAAAAGAAAGAATGCGTTTAACAATTGTGGAAACATATATTGCCGTTCACCATTGATCAAATACGAATTAACTAATGTCGTTAGACTTTTAGTGAGAGAAGCTCTCCCTTCTCTCTAGAATTCGCCATCTCTCCCTCCCTCCCCTTTAAGGGAGGTGAAATGTGATTGTTGCATCCGACACATGGTGAAGTCCGGTGGTGAAATGCCGGAGGGGGGTGCCGCGGCCTTGGAACACACGACGCAGCCCCTCTCCTCGCCGGAGTGGAAGTTTCATTCGATTGCTCGGTCTAAAACCAAAAGGGTTGGCACGCCTCACCCGGAAAAAGCTCGACAAGCCCTCAAACGAGCCGGTCTTGAATCTGGTTCGGAGGTTAGTCGGGCTAAGAAGAAGATGGTTTTTGAAATGGTTGATAGCCTCGTCGCCGAACTCCATGGTGAAAAGAAAAGGACGTCGGAAAACAAGCACGCCCATATTGGGGAAATGTTGAGCTCTCTAGCCCAAATGGCCAAGGAAAGGAGCGTCTCAACGAGCGAAATGGAAGGGCCCGATGGCGAGAGCATGGCCGCAATGTCACCGGCACCGGCAGGCTGGAATCTTGGAGGAACAAGCATGGAGAAAGAGATGGTCAACCGGCTGACCATTGCAAGTACCATGCTCCACGTGAAGGATGGGGTGGCATGTGAGTTGGTGGGTGCATGTGACTCACAAAAGGAGGAAAAGACAAATTCCACTTTACATGGACAAGATAATGATGGGTCAACTGTGGAAAATGCCATTTTGAATTCAAAATCACCACCATGTACTATGCATCTCCCTCTCGGCAAAGATGGAGGCAAGGAAGACCACGACCCCGACGCACCACAGCCGGAATCCTCGCCAGAAAACCTGGTCCGGCCGGCGGTTGCTTGGAAGACGGCAAAACAATTATTCTCCCATGGAGGGATGGGGAAAGTGGAGGGAGCTTCAACCTTGTACAATAGCCAAAAGGCCAAGCCAATCACGCTTGATGCCGACAAGGCCAAGCCTATGGGGACGGCCGGCTGCCACGAAGGTACCCCATCTCTTTCCTTTACCGATTTAGAAACGGAATACCTCTCGGAGAGACTAGGACTAGTCTTAGTCGGGAAGTTCTCCCACTCGCTCCCATCTACGTTTCAAATTCAAAAAAGCTTTGGGGGTATGGGGCTAGTTGGTGCTTTCACATGGAAACACTTGAATGCTAGGCACATTTTAATCCAATTCCAAGAAATGGCTGATTATGCTAAGGTTCTAAATGGCCCTAATAGGAATCCGAATTGGTTTATTGATCTACACCCGATGAGGGTGTTCAAGTGGACACCGGAGTTTGACACTTTTTTTGAGTCATCGATTGTTGTCGTTTGGTGTAACATCATGGGAATCCCGGCGCATCTCTTTGAGGAATCAGCCTTCATGGCGATCGGCAAGCTCCTAGGCAAGCCATTACAAGCCGACCATGCCACAATTAACCAATCCCGACTATCCTTTGCTAGGATATGCGTAGAGATTGACATCTTTATTCCCCCTACGGAAGAGATTATTCTCTACATCCTAGGTAAAGAATCAAGGCACAAAGTGGCATGGGATCGTATACCTTTGTTTTGTGCCAATTGTAAGCATGTTGGGCACACCATTGATAAGTGTCATGCCTTGGGAAGGAAGGAACGTGATGGAAGTAAGAACCACCGAACGCCAGCAAAGACGTTCTATTCGAGCTATGTATCCAAGATCATCCACCGAGAGTGGCGCCCTAAGGGAGATACTCGGGCCGGCACTTCAACGAGCTATGAGCATAGAAACAAGGATAAAGAATGTGCCAACCAAGAAAAGCGCAAGGAAGGTACAATGGATGTTGTTTCGTCGGCTCCAAGAGCGGCAAACTGAAGCCAATCAAGTGTGGACAAGGATGGTTTCCAAGTGGTGTCGAGAAAGAAGAAAGGTAAGGTACACGAGGGAGATACGACTACCAAAGGCCAACACAATGATAATTGGAATTTGAAGGAAAACGTTGCTACGGTGACGTTTGGGATTGGTAATTCAGATGTGAATGAGCCGGGCATTGGTTCAATGAATGTTTCATGTGGGCCCCCCAGCCCGGAGAGGGAGGGTCACATCGAGGAGCTTGATCTAGGAGGAACCGTCCCTTGCGGAGGTATCCCTATTATGGGTCTTAATTAGGAAATGGCCTTAGATTTTGGTAATCCGAAGGTTGCAACAATGTAATTGTAAAAGGGTTGCTAAGAGTATTTAGATGACCACTCTAGTCGATAGGGAGGCCCTCGTTGTACTCTAATTGGTCTTAGCGAGTCGTCACTTTTGGGCGGCTCGGTGTTTCGATTGTTCGATGCAAGGGTCTTTGGCAATGCACAGGTGTGGGTCCGCCTTAACCCTCCACCCTCGTGGTGTTTTTAATAAAAAAAACATATATAACCGTTCCAGCTAACCAGCAATGCACATTCATGATACATGAGCTTTGTGTATGCATCTAAAACGCCAAAAAATATGCAAATTCATCCACCAATTTCCACGAACCATGTAGCAACAACAAGTTTCTTTGCTGAAACTATCGGCCTTTCATCACAGTCTCCAAAAGCATTGTCGTAAGCGATAGTTTCTGCTGCTACAGATGTGCACTGGACGTAACACATAGTTAGTGATGCCACACTCGCCGAAGGATGGAATCTTGATTTTGAACGAAATAGGCGTTAAGCATGAACTATAAAACATCCACATATACCTTGTAACTATTTTCATATGCAGTGGTTGAATAGTTGGTGTATAGCTGTATTTTTTCCAGCTTTTTCGTGCTTTGGTTCCCGGGATATAACACACTGACGATGCTTCTTCCCCTGCATCAAAACAAGCAGAAAAACTTGACCCCTTCAGACACACAAACAGATCTGTTTCTAAATAACAAAAAACCAAACATGAGGTCAAGATCAAGTACCGATTGATCAGAAGTGTCAGGCACCTGAACAAGAACAAGCCCGCAATACTTTCCCTGCGAATCTTGGACTTCAATTATCAAATCATCTCCAAATCCAAATCCATCTGGCAAGCTGCAGATTAAGAGCAGTATAATTCACTTATCAATGATCTGCCAAACTTAAGAACTAGACGGAGAATGAGAAACAAAGCATAAAAGACGCGAGGCTTCACCAGATCCCGGTTGAATTCCCAATGCATCTCTTCGGGTGGACTTTTCAATCTCAACAAATAAGAAAATGATTCTGCAATTAAAAATAAGATTTACAATCCGAGTAGAAGTTAGATTGAATGAGAAACAAGAGTCCGTAATTGATATATGAATGGATGTAAGAAACCTGCATACCTAGCACCAATTTATAAGTGTTGCACTTCTACGCCAAGCATTAATGCCCATTTTAATGAGCTTGGGTACTTCTGTCAACTATCTACGAGTCCCAACAATTAAGTGTGCAACACTTCTATGCAATAAAGAGAGCCTCTTACAAAGTCAGCTTTTTTTTCTTTTCTTTTTTTCTTTTTTTATCTTTTTCTCTTTTTTCCCTTTTTTTCTTTTTTTTGATTTTTTATTTTTTTCTGTTGGATGAAACAACCATTTCATACTTGATAACCTTTGCTGAAATGTTTCCAGCTTCGCCGTGGATGAAGACTTTAAAGATATAAACGTGCAACCAGTGGGTTCCACTCCATCCCCTTTTCGCTTTAAGAACTGAAAAATAATAGAAAAACTTTGCACAGTTAAATACATGCCATACACAAGAAGCAGAAAACAATTTTCTTGCAATACCACATATAGACCTTGAACTTTAATCTTCCCGATGGCTTTCTTAGACTTTACAAAAGCGCCTTCAGCAGCAAGTTCAGAATGATCTTCCCTCATCAGCTCTTCCTCTTATAATAAAAATATATTTCTTAACCTACAAATTTAACAAGGAAAGATAATGTAACAGCTGATATATGCTTTTAACTATCATTCTTCCGTGCAAAAGAAACCAAGATATGCTTTGGAAGCTAACTAATCAGCTGAAAATTAAAAACAAAATCCAAAGATTATCTCACCCAAATGCATCCCTTAGCAGTGAACTTCCATTTTTTAAAAAGGGAGGAGCTCCCACCCCTTAACCACGAGTGGAGGCATAGACGGACAGATGCATCATAAGATAAAACAGCATACCAGTTGCCTAGACCACTACATCGGATTTAGATGATAAAACAAGTATTAGAAGATCAGCTTCCACGTAAAGAAGCTGAATGAGAACTATAAACTTCAATATATTTCATGTTCATCAGGCATAAAGAATCCAGAAGTTCCTATTAGAATATCTGCTATCAAGATTACTTTGCACGAACTGTAGGATATTGACCACTCAGAGGATGAGAAGATACAGTTGCATTCTTAAAAAACTTCTTCAAATGACTCATACCAACCATCTAAATAATAGAGATGTCAAAATAGCTAAATTGACAACTAAACATAATAAGATTTAGAAGGAAAATCTTGAAATAATTTACCTTGGCAATATCCGCCAAAGCTGAGAAAGAGGCATTCCTCACATCAGGTGTTTCATCATTAAGGGACTGAAAAACCATGCAGATCAATTTAGAAAACACAAAAAGTGCTAATGACCCAACATAAAATGATAAATTATACAATTTGAGTAGGGGGGCTTAACACAAAAAATTGTTGATGCTTTTTGCAACAATGTACTTATAGCTAAGCATGCTCCTCTTCACGCTACTTTTTATAGTTCGATTCTCCGTTGCAGAAAAAAAAATTGGTTCTATTCAAAATGGAAATTTGTTCAATTCAGAGTTTTCGCAATCATTCACGGCCTCTTGTAGTTTCCACGAATCAGATGCATTTGTAAGATTAAACAGAAACTCTACAATGATATAGCGAAGTTTCTTTTCACGACTTTAAGCATTGGAAGACCCTTTCAGAGCAAAACATCTTGCTGGTTGGTGAAAATGGACAAGTCCATAGCACTATGTGGCCTTATTCGAGAAGAAGTTGATTTGGATAATACTTCTTGTTTATGCAGAATAATCCATCGAATCGTCATTCATTACACCATCAACTCCACCATCAGTTTTATCAAGGAGAACAACACTGCAACTGTCCTTATGCCTAGATTGGCTCCACAAGCCAAGGTTTGCTAAACTGTTTCTGCCATCTTGATGCATGAAACATGATACGTTATTCATAATGAAAGTATCACAAAGGCATTAAAAATTATAAGTTCATTATGTTAGTCAGGGTTGGGGCCATAAATATAGTTATATGGGTAAAGGTTATAAACTATTCAATTGTTTCTTGGCTATTAGATTTGGGTATTGTAATGGTGTATGAGTTTTTGCTTATATTTGTAATCTTGAGATATTTGTAGTTGTGGCTCTTCTAATCATCCTTTAACTTGATCCAATAAAAAAAATGTACTTATAGCTAAGCAAAATCTAGAAGCAGTGAAAAAGATATTTTATTAATTCATCAGTCATCTCTGACATGTTTCTTTGTGGAACAGTGGAATATAAAGTTTTCTTACAACGGAGCCACTCAATTCAAACAATTGAGATTCTGAGACATATTTTGATTCAATGGTCAATATCAGGTGTGAAAGAAGCAATTCATAGAAAAAAATAAAAACAAATATGCATGGTTGAGAGAAACACATTTTGCTACTAACTTACCTCCATGCATGTTGGAACATATTCCTTGTGAACCTTAAGCATGGGCGTTGTATTACTTGTTTCAATACAGAATGTGACACTGCTCAACATCAACGACTTTACAAGAGGATCTTCGTTTTTCACTGCAGCCTTCACATCTGCAGATAACTAATAATCAGTAAGATTAAAACCGTAGAAAGAACTTTCTCATTACAAACCACAATAAAGACCAATTATTCTTTTGTACCTTGAGTAACCATGCATAAGTTTTTCATTTTCATATAGGCTGTGGAGACAGCCACGGGGTTCAATAAAATGTTTTCGTTAATGGTCGAAAAGAACTCATCAGTTTCAAACAAGTGCTTCATTGACCTTTTTCTCGTAGCAATCTGCAGAGAAACTTCACAGTTATATTCAAAAGGGAAAGACTAACTGACGAGGGTTTGAGCCCAGGCGCCTTCCCACATGGAAATATCTACATAGATTTAAGCGCACCTCAGGTGAAAGAATGTCATGCAACATTTTGTAGAGCTTCAAAGCTGGATCAAGAGCAGGTGCGGCCACTCCTGTAGCAGGTCCGAATACATCTTTAATACCCGATGGCGATGATTCATCAAGTGACTTGTAATTCTCGAAGACCAGAGTGAGTATCTGCTCAATTTGAAATGACACTTCACCCAAGAAACGGACCTGATCCGTAAAACAATCAAGACATTCAATTAGTTACTATCATTCTATAACCAGCAAATGTAAAAATGATAATAAAACGACAACTTGCCACTTAACGACCTACCTCTTGGTGACTCAATGTGTGCTTACTTTTGTCTTTAATGACAATCTGCTGTTGGTGTGGCGATATCCCTAACGTATGAAAGTTATCTAAGCGATCGAAAAGAAAGAAAGCGTTTAACAATTGTGGAAACATATATAGTCGTTCCAGCTAACCAGCAATGCACATTCATGATACATGAGCTTTGTGTATCCATCTAAAACGCCAAAAAAGATGCAAATTCATCCACCAATTTCCACGAACCATGTAGCAACAACAAGTTTCTTTGCTGAAACTATTGGTCTTTCATCACAGTCTCCAAAACATTGTATTAAGCGATAGTTTCTGCTGCTACAGATGTGCACTGGACGTAACACATAGTTAGTGATGCCACACTCGCCGAAGGATGGAATCTTGATTTTGAACGAAATAGGCGTTAAGCATGAACTATAAAACACCCACATATATCTTGTAACTATTTTCATCTGCAGTGGTTGAATCGTTGATGTATAGCTGTATTTTTCCCAGCTTTTTCGTGCTTTGGTTCCCGGAATATAACACACTGACGATGCTTCTTCCCTTGCATCAAAACAAGCAGAAAAACTTGAACCCTTCAGACACACAAACAGATCTGTTTCTAAATAACAAAAAACCAAACATGAGATCAAGATCAAGTACCGATTCATCAGAAGTGTCAGCCACATGAACAAGAGCATGCCCGCAATACTTTCCCTGCGAATCTTGGACTTCAATTATCATATCATCTCCAAATCCATCTGGCAAGCTGCAGATCAAGAGCAGTATAATTCACTTATCGATGATTTGCCAAACTTAAGAACTAAACGAAGAATGAGAAACAAAGCATAAAAGACACGAGCTTCACCAGATCCCGGTTGCATTCCCAAACATTATGATTTGCAATTAAAAACAAGAATATGATTCTGCAATTAAAAACAAGATTTACAATCCGAGTAGAAGTTAGATTGAATGAGAAACAAGAGTCCGTAATTGATATATGAATGGATGTAAGAAACCTGCATACCTTGCACCAATTTATAAGTGTTGCACTTCTACGCCAAGCATTAATGCCAATTTTAATGAGCTTGGGTACTTCTGTCATGTATCTACGAGTCCCAACAATTAAGTGTGCAACGCTTCTATGCAATAAAGAGAGCCTCTTACAAAGTCAGCTTTTCTTTTCTTTTCTTTTTTTCCTTTTTTTATCTTTTTTTTCTTTTTTTTGATTTTTTTTCTGTTGGATGAAACAACCATTTCATACTTGATAACCTTTGCTGAAATGTTTCCAGCTTCGCCGTGGATGAAGACTTTAAAGATATAAACGTGCCACCAGTGGGTTCTGTTAGAGATATAGCTATAAAAAACAACACTAACCGGGCGTAATACAACCCGAGAGAAGAGAAAAGAAAAACAGAAACGAAAATTACAATGGGAATTTGAAACTGTAAAGAAGAACTTAGCCGAGTCGAGGAAGGCCTCTTTCCGCAAGATGAGATACGCCCCGGTAGTGTTCTCGGTTTTGGCATGTCGTCCCCAAAGATGAAACGGCTACGTCTCGTTCGTTGCAACACCGCAGTTGGAACGAGCTTCGGCGAACTGGAAGAGGAAGAGGGCAGAGCTTCGAAAACTATGTAGAGAGAGGAAGTATGCTTGTGATTTTCAGTGTGTGAAATGCAGTGGAATGGCTAGCCTATTTATAGGCCAAGCCACCATACAGGGTCAACCAAGCCATGAAGGCTCATCATGGCAGATTCGTAACCGTCGGCGGTTACAAGCGTGTAGAGCGTGTGGATTTCTCACGTGGCAGCTCTGATTGTGCCACTCTTGACGAGGTGTCAAGCCACTTGGATTGCTGACTCAACGGTGGTCTAAAAAGATTATTATGGGTCCAGACCCAAGCCCAAAGACCAATTGCCAAGATCCAAGTCCGAGATCGAGATCGAGATCGAGATCAGGCCCGGGCCCGCGCCCGAGCCCGCATTCGGGCTCGGGCTAGGGCGGCGGCGGCGCGCGCGTGTGCGGGCTCTTTCACCCATCTTGGTCCACTATAATTATTAAGTAACATAAATTCACTTAATTTAAACACATTAAAAGGTGTGTCACTTCTCCTATGTGGGATAATTAACACTAGTTAATTATTCCTTAAGCTCAAACTCCAAGCTTTAATTAAAAGCTAATTATGCCCAACTTTAATCCACTATTTCTCACCCACCGGAAATCGGATTTGAGAAAGTGAATATACTACATTTATCTACGTAAAATGTAGATCGACGCTATATCATTTAATTTCACAAAATTAAATGTCTCGTCATTTTTATTATTTGGTCAAAATCCATTGACCGGGCATATTGTACACCGTGATTTCTACAGGTTCCACTCCATCCGTGTTTTCACTTTACGAACTAAAAAATAATAGAAAAACTTTGTACAGTTAAATACAAGCCATACACAAGAAGCAGAAATCAATTTTCTTGCAATACCACATATAGACCTTGAACTTTAATCTTCCTGATGGTTTTCTTAGACTTTACAAAAGCGCCTTCACAGGCAAGTTCAGAATGATCTTCCCTCACCAGCTCTTCTTCTGATTTTAATAGTATATTTCTTAACCTACAAATTTAACAAGGAAAGATAATGTAATGCTGATATACGCTTTTAACTATCATTCTTTCGTGCAAAAGAAACCAAGATATGCTTTGGAAGCTAACTAATCATCTGAAAATTAAAAACAAAATCCAGAGATTATCTCACCCAAATGCATCCCTCAGCATTGAACTTTCATTTTTTTAAAAGGGAGGAGCTCCCATACAGCCCCCCTTAACCACGAGTGGAGGCATACACGGACAGATGCATCAGCATACCAGTTTCCTAGACCACTGCATCGGATTTAGATGAAGTATTAGAAGATCTGCTTCCATGAAAAGAAGCTAAAAACAAGAACTATCAACTTCAATATCTTTCATGTTCATCAGGCATAAAGTATCCTGAAGTTCCTATTAGAATATCTCCTAGCAAGATTACTTTGCACGAACTGTAGGATATCGACCACTCAAAGGATGAGAAGATACAACTGCATTCTTAAAAAACGTATTCAGCTTTTCTAAAAACTTCTTCAAATGACTCATACCAACCATCTAAATAACAGAGATGTCAAAATAGCTAAATTGGCAACTAAACATAATAAGATTTAGAAGGAAAATCTTGAAATAATCTACCTTGGCAATATCACTTAAATATCTTTCCAAATGAACTAGGAACACCAAACAAGATTCTATGAACCTGTCTCTTGGTTTGCATATTTTGTTCCGTTTCTCCAGTGAGACGCTGTTGCTACTGGTTGTTTCGGGGGTGGAGTTTACTTCCGTGTTAGTGACAGATTCAGATGACTCATCATAAGCAGAATCACGGTGCCATACAACGACTCTGTCATAACAATTCCCTGATGTATTGGCAAAATCAATGTGCCTTGCACCACCATTGGCCACTTTATCATCCAGCGGCAATGCCTTAGGGGAGTCACGAGCACCATAGCCCCCACCCTCAGAATCATACGGCTAACAGAGGGTATATGTCTAGTGCGAAATTTGGAAACAGAGGGCAGCCCGAGGCTATTGCCATGGTACCTCAGCCCCACCACTGAATCAGAATGAAGCTTGTGGTTTGTCAACTAGTTCTCCACCTATTCATAATATACCAAATTCAATATTAATGAATCACATAATGTATATAAACAAGAAATTGACTAAAGAAATAAGATATTGACCTCGAGCCGGAGTTTCTGCCCTCGGTAGACCAGCGGCAGCGAGGCAACCAACAACATTTCCAAACCCTTTTCGTTTCTGAAACTTTTAGTAAAGACTTCAAAGTTTAAAACTTTTTTGTGCAAATTAAAAGTGAAGCAACTTAGCGAGCGACGGCAGCGGTCACCAGCTGAAACAATAGCAGCAGCGGTGGTGTCGCGGTAGGAAGGGCTGTCAGCGTCGAGAAAGAGAACTCGGGAGAATCGATGGCTAAGTAGTCCACTTCTAGTTTAGAGTTTTTTTTTCAATTTGGAGAAGAGAAATGGTGAGAAGCGAGAGAGAGAGTATCGGAGGGACTGATTCAAATTTGAGATTGCCCCAGCCGACAGATTGAGAGTATACCATTGGAGGGACTGATTCAAATTTGGGAGTGCCCCAGCCGACGGATTGAGAGTATACCGTTGTACTTAGACATGCACAAACCGAACCGGCCCGGTGGTTAACCGTCGGTTCGGGCCCGCCGGTTCATGAACCGGAATCGGAACCGGCGGTTTGAACCGTCCGGAGGGTTGCCGGTTAACACGGGCCGGTTTAGGGTCGGCAAATTGTGAACCGTGAACCGGCGGTTCGGCAGTTTGAACCGCCGGTTCAACCGAATAAAAAAAAATTATTTATAAAAATTGATTTTTATATTTAAAATCAATTTTTACAAACAAATGAATACAAGAAATTTGTAATAGCCCATATATATTTGATGGGCTTGCGAAGAATGTTTTTTTGTTCCACTTTCGATGTGGGACAAAATCATTCTTGGTTGTTTCTCTTTTATAGAGACATCCTTGAATGTTTTATGTTCCACTTTCGATGTGGGACAAACTCATTCTTGGTTGTTTCTCTTTTATAGAGACATCCTTGAATGTTTTATGTTCCACTTTCGATGTAGGACAAACTCATTCTTGGTTGTTTCTGTTTTATAGAGACATCCTTGAATATTTTATGTTCCACTTTCGATGTGGGACAAACTCATTCTTGGTTGTTTCTATTTTATAGAGGCATCCTTAAATGTTTTATGTTCCACTTTCGATGTGGGACAAAATATGTTGAAGTACTTTCTTTTATAACTACATGTTTAGAGCATTCATTCATCTTTTTCCAATGTGGGATACAAAACTTTTTTTTGTCTTCTACTTTTCTTCATGTTTTGTATGATATATATAAACAAAATCATTATTCAAATATATTCTTGATTGATAAAAATAAACAATTATTGAGAAATATGATTTGTATATAGAAAATATTTATTTGTATAATAATTATTGTTAGGTTTATACAATTTGTATAAGAATTATTCTTTCAATGTGTATAATATTATTTATTAGTTAACATATACATAAATTTATAAACATAAGCAAATCATTAATGATAAATAACTAATGAATAATAGTTTATGTAATAATATTTGTTATTATTACATAAACTATTATGTCCTATTAAGTATTGATATTTTTTAAGTATTGATAATAATACTGGACATAATAGTTTATGTCGAATATTATTTATGTATTTATAAACTATTATGTCCAATATTATTCTATAATAAATTTATGTATTTATGATCAAAGCAAATTATTCTATTCATTAGTTATTTATGTATATATTTATAAAATATCAATACTTAATATTGGACATAATAGTTTATGTAATAATAACAAATATTATTACATAAACTATTATTCATTAGTTATTTATCATTAATGATTTGCTTTTGTTTATAAATTTATGTATATGTTAACTAATAAATAATATTATACACATTAAAAAATAATTCTTATACAAATTGTATAAACCTAACCATAATTATTATACAAATAAATATTTTCTATATACAAATCATATTTCTCAATAATTCTTTATTTTTATCAATCAAGAATATATTTGAATAATAATTTTGTTTATATATATCATACAAAACATGAAGAAAAATAGAAGACAAAAGAAAGTTTTGTATCCCACATTGGAAAAAGATGAATGAATGCTCTAAACATGTAGTTATAAAAGAAAATACTTCAACATATTTTGTCATACATCAAAAGTGAAACATAAAACATTCAAGGAAGTCTCTATAAAAGAGAAACATCCAAGAATGATTTTGTCCCACATCGAAAGTGGAACATAAAACATTCAAGGATGTCTCTATAAAAAAGAAACAACCAAGAATGATTTAGTCCCACATTGAAAGTGGAACATAAAACATTCAAGGATGTTTTTATAAAAGAGAAACAATTTAGAATGATTTTGTCCCACATCGAAAGTGGAACATAAAATATTCAAGGATGTCTCTATAAAAGAGAAACAACCAAGAATGAGTTTGTCCCACATCGAAAGTGGAACATAAACATTCAAGGATGTCTCTATAAAAGAGAAACAACCAAGAATGAGTTTGTCCCACATCGAAAGTGGAACATAAAACATTCAAGGATATCTCTATAAAAGATAAACAACCAAGAATGGTTTCTTAAATTCGCAAGCCCGTCAAATATATATGGGCTATTACGAATTTCTTGTATTCATTTGTTTGTAAAAATTGATTTTAAATATAAAAATCAATTTTTATAAATAAAAAATATTTTTTTTTAATTTCGGTTGAACCGCCGGTTCATGAACCGGAACCGGCGGTTCAGGCAAAAAACCGGCGGTTTTGAACCGCCTGGTGAACCGGCGGTTTTTTGAACCGGAACCGGAACCGCCGGGAGGTAGGCGGGCCGGTTCAGGTTCAAGCATTTCCTGAACCGTGAACCGCCGGTTCATGAACCGGAACCGGCGGTTCGTGACCCTTGTGCATGCCTAGTTGTACTGCTTTATTCTTTTCTTTTATTAATATACTGTTGGAATTATTACTTAAGATATATATAGTGTTGGGCTGATTTTATTAGTATTCATTTATTTATGTTTTGGGCTAGGTAAATATGTAAAATATTTTTGGCCCATATTAAATTCTTTTACTCGGGATCACGTGTTGTTATTTTCGTTGATTGGGTTTCCACGCAAGAAAGGGCGGACTTTATTTATTTTAGTTCACAAATTAGTTTAGTTAATTCCCGAGCTAATTTATTTAATTCCCGAATTCATTCTGAGAAGGATGAAGAAGTACGAGACTGACAATACGAGTTTCGAAGACGTGAGCGGTTGGCTGGCGTCACCCGTGACGCCTCCGGTGGCCGCATATAATTGAAATTTACGAAGCCCAAGGAAGCTTCTGACGCTGCTGCATCGTTGCCACTGCCGCATCTGGAGTCACCGCCAATCGCCCCAACCAGCCGACAGAGTTGCAAACAAATTTATCACAATGCCTGGTTAAAAGATTGGTTTATACAGGTATGCGAACCGAGATCGAGGAAGATAGTAGGGATAATGATAGTACAATATTATAGTCTTAACCTACTTTGAAACCATATTAAATTATACATGCAACATATTCAAGTAGAAAAGAGAATATTGTGCTTAATTGTTTGTAACTCTTAAAAGCTCCTAAGACTCCTAATATTCCCGCTCTCAATTAACAGTGTTACTTTAAGGGAAGTTAATTATAATGTCAACTAAGCTCAAACCTCCTCTCACGATTATGTTGCAAGACAATAGATCATCACAGAATATGTCACTCAAACGTGAAGAAATTATCCAACACTTCGAATATAAGCGAAATAATGAATAAAATGGATATTAAATAAATAGGAATTGTATAACTAAAGTCGTTATTAACACATCCCTAGAATACTATGAATTTAGTTAGACATGATAGAATAAGCAAAAAGACATAGTTTGAAGGGAAAACAAAGAAAACATAAGAACTATAATGATAAAACCCTAAGGTTGAATCTTGTAACATTGATCTTCTCTTAAATCTTTTTTCAAACAACTTTGATCTTGATAAACAATGGAAGAATTCTCAAATAGTATCTCTGGAATATATGCAGGAGAAGATCCTTTTGATGAAGCTTGAGGGGGCATTTATAGCCTTCAATTTCGTACTCCTTAATACGACAAATATTCAGCACAGTAAATCTTGGAGAGAAGTAGGTAAATTCTGTGCGCCGCATTTTCCCAGCATTCGCTGCAAATCCTTCCGTAGCTTCTATCTCTTGATTCGCGGTCGTTGCACTTTGTTTCAGTAGTCACTGGCAATCATCCCGTAGCTACTCGATCTCCCGGCGCGGTCGTTGAGCGTGCTCCTCTTTTCAACTCAACTTTTCCGAAGCGGACCGCTATCTGTTTAGCGGTCGCTGGTTGAGTTGCGACAGATAGCTGGACGACTTGAATTCTCCAGATTTTCATCTTCGACTTTTTGCTATCTTTTTAGGCTCTATTTTGCACGTTACTCACAAAACATGCCAAAATACCAAAATAGATAAACTATGTAATTAATGGGCATATAATGTAACTTTGACACTCAAAATGGACCAAATAATGGCCTTAAACAGTGCAAAATCCGAGTGTATCAATACGATACTCTAGCTTGCTTATATTACAATAGCTCCGCACACTTGAGGAATGTTGTTTGCACAAATTTAGGCGAGTCAGTAGTCTAGATGGAATATTTCCTCCGTTCCCTCATAGTTGAGTCATTTTTTTTATTTTAGGAAGTTCCCTCATAATTGAGTCATTTTTATATATTATAACACTTTTTCATACTCTTATTTTACTTTCTCTTTTTACTTTATACTTTCTTACTCTATCCTCTCTATTTTTTTCCCTCTTAGGGAACAAAAGGAGTATTAATCAATCGTTAAATACTAGGCTTGATTTATGTTTCTTGTTTTCTAACATTATATTTATATAAATATTCTCTTTGCGTGAACAAGGTACAAGGTTACCTAAATGCATTTTCATCCGAAAAATGTCGATTTCCAAAAAAATTATGAAATCAAATTAAAATATTGTGTACACGTGAAAAGCAGTGAGATAGCAACCTCTTACTTCCTTGTCCGCTATTAAATAGTTTGTATGTTCTATTAAAAATTAAACATTTTTTTGGATTATCTCATTAAAAATAATATATTTTCAAAAATAAAAACATCTCTATCCCTATTTATTCATCTCTTTTACTTTATTCTCTTTTCATTAACTCACAAAATAACACTACAACAAAACCTGTAGCGATTCGCAAATGTTGCATGTTTAATGGGACGGAAAAGTATCTCATATTTCCAATTTTATCTATCCACTATTAAATATTTAACTCATTCACTTCAATCACATTTTATTGCTAAAATAATACTACCTTCGGCTCCTAATAAAAGTCACATTTGGTTTGGACACCGATTTTAACAAATGTAAAGAAAAGTGGGTTAAATAAGTTAATGGACTACGAATTCCACTTTTATATATATATATATATATACATATATATATATATATATTACAACTTAAACTATTATTAATTGGTGAATGCAGATAAGTGAAAAAATAAAGTATGCATGGACTCTTCTTCGTTTCATTCATTCTTCCATCAACATGTGAGTTTTTTCACATGTTGAGTCCGGAATGTCGTGAAAACATAGTCTAATATGTATGATTTTTAATCTTGACCGTCATTTTTTCCTCATCCAATGAATAAAATATGTAGAGTTCTAGGTTCTACACTTAAGAATGGTTCTATCTTTAACGCAACCCTATATATATATATATATATATATATATAGGATAGTGATCAAGATATAACTAATCTTAAGTGTATAACTAGAGAACAAATCTCAGCCACACATCTTAATGGAACAAATATTATATATTTTAATAATACAAAATAGGCCAAGGGTATTTTTGGAAGGTACATTATCAAATTTAAATAGGCCAAGGGTATTTCTGGCGGTCAGCTCTGCCCCAGCGGTCACAGATTAGAGAGCGGAGGTGGTGGAGCGAGACGGCGTTAGCGGAGTGGACGTAGCTGTCGCAATTGAGGCACAGGGCGGCGCCGTCGGACTTGCAGTAAACCATCGCCATGAGTCGTGGCTGAAGGAGAGTATTTCGAATCTGGAGAAGGCGTTGGCTGAGGAGAGGGCTGCTAGCATGGAGGCGCAACTGAAGTCGCTGGCAGATATGGCAAAGGCAGAGCATGAGTTGAACGAATTGAGGGAGCGACTGATCCAAGCTTCTCATCGCAGCTGGGAGCTTCAAGAACAGATCAATCGCAAGCCTAATTGTGTTATATTGTAATGTGATCTTCGTTCAATCAACACTGGAGGATGGACCTTAAATGAATTGAATTATTGTTGTTCAATTCAATGTAACATGTAAAATCGAGAAACATTGAAAGATTGGTTGTTGAGAATATATCAGTAGTTAGGTACTTGGGTTTATTGACATATTAGGTTAAACACAACATTTTGATGATAGTAATTGATAAGTATAAACCTTTCCAATGTGTTTTTGGATTATTTTGTTTTCTAGGATCAGAAATATAAATCCAATTATGGATTTTTGCTCTGCCACATGAATGAGTATAAAAATTTTTACTTCACTCTTGTTTACAAAACACATCACTCTTATTGTGATTTTACTTCACTCTTGTTTACAAAACACATCACTCTTATTGTGATTTTGTTAACAAAACACATCACTCTTATTGTGATTTTGTTAACAAAACACATCACTCTTATTCTGATTTTACTTCACTCTCGTTAACAAAACACATCACTCTTATTCCGATTTTACTTCACTCTTGTTTACAAAACACATCACTCTTATTCTGATTTTACTTCACTCTTGTTAACAAAACACATCACTCTTATTCTGATTTTACTTCACTCTTGTTTACAAAACACATCACTCTTAGCATGATTTTACTTCACTTTTGTTTACAAAACACATCACTATTCGAATGATTTTACTTCACTCTTGTTTACAAAACACATCACTCTTATTGTGATTTTACTTCACTCTTGTTAACAAAACACATCACTCTTATTCTGATTTTACTTCACTCTTGTTAACAAAACACATCACTCTTATTCTGATTTTACTTCACTTTTGTTTACAAAACACATCACTCTTATTGTGATTTTACTTCACTCTTGTTTACAAAACACATCACTCTTATTGTGATTTTACTTCACTCTTGTTTACAAAACACATCACTCTTATTGTGATTTTACTTCACTCTTGTTTACAAAAGTGATTGTTGGAATGAATTTGATATTCCTTCTTCTTCTTGGCAGATTTTCGCTTCTTCGCACCTGGTGTTTTTTTTTATGTTTTTCATGTTTTTTTATGAATAGCTAAAGTGACTTCAATTACAATATGGTTAAGCGTATCAACAATACTATTACGATATTAATTAAAAACTAATTTCTACACAGCTTTCGCAGAAACCAAAATCAAATGGATCAGCTGAAGCCAAGTCCGCTCAATTCAAGGCCGCTGACGCCGATCAGCTTCATCGAGCGAGCCGCCACCGTCTACGCCGACTGCACCTCCATCGTCTACGGCTCCACCACCTACAGCTCGAACCGCCACTCAATCGCGGCGGATCTCGACGGAACGCTCCTGATCTCTCGCTCCTCCTTCCCTTACTTCATGCTCGTGGCGATCGAGGTCAGCAGCCTCCTCCGCAGCCTCATCCTCCTACTCGCCTTCCCTCTCATCGCCGTTTCTCAATGAATTTCTCAATGAATTCAATTTTGCACCTAACATGATTTTGGATTTAATTCGATCTGCAATGATAATAATACCCATGACTTGTTATTATGGAGTAAATTTGTGATTGAGGGAGCTAATATCTCATTAAATTCGAAAATTAATATTAGCCCTTGATTTTTTTGATCTTGTGGCTATTATTTGTTCTCTAGTTATATGGTTAAGAGGTGTTTGCCATAGATCATGACCCTATATATATATATATATATATATATATATATATATATATATATAGGGTGGTGATAATATACAAACTCCCTAAGATACAAACTATGCAAACTATAATCTCATCCATTAAGTATATTTAATCGACGGTTCTAATTTATGGGCTCTCAACATGTCAACATAGCTTATAAAAGATGTCACCAAGGGTTATTTTTGGGACAAAAATTATAAGCTAAAATCACAAAATCCGTTAGATTAAGGAATCCCAATATTATCGGCTATTCATCGCACCTCTCATTTATCATGTCTTCCCCTCTCTCTTCCATTCCATCAATTAAGCATGTTCAACACTCCACCCATTAAACACGTCTCACCTCTCCAATTTCCTCCATTCCACCGTTTCGAATCTGTACTCCACGCAATCGCCGTTCTTCAAGGATCGCGTTGACATGAGTTCTGCGAGGCGAGCGGGTCAAGCGGCTGGAGCGTCAGCCGGAGGTGAGGTTTCCGTTGAAAACCCCAATTTTCATCAACAATGTCAACAACAATGGAAAATCATACCTTTCCAATAATGTTAACACCAAATGTCAACAGCAAACTAATAATGTTAGCAACACACCTTCAGCAATGTCAACAACAAAAATAACCGGAGGAGCAACAACAAAATCAAAGCAGAATGTGATCAACACACCATCAACGATGTCAACAACAATGTAAACAACAACTCTAAAATCATTCGTTTGGCAACAATGACAACACCAACTCTAAAAATGTACATTTCCAATAATGTTAACACCAAATGTCAACATCAAATTAATAATGTCAGCAACACACCTTCAGCAATGTCAACAACAAAAATAACAGGAGGATCAACAACAAAATCAAAGCAGAATTGGAGTGAAATGAGGATGTATGTAACTGCCGGCGAAAAATATTTCCATATACACCCCCCGCTGACATAAATTGTACTGCCCGGTGACATCGAATTTGTAACCTCCTAACAGCCGTAGATTAGTTACAATGATGGTGTGTGATTAGAGTTTGTAGTTTGCATGATAAATGAGAGTTTGTATTTGATCACACCTCTATATATATATATATATATATATATATATAGGGTTGTGAAAATATATATATTAATTTATAATAAAAATGTAAGTGGAATAAGTTAGTAGAATTTGAGACCTACTTACCATTTGTGGTAAAAGTGATTTTGGCACGAGATTTTTTTTTTCTTTTGTTTTGTGAGTTAATGAAGAGAAAGTAAAGTAAGAATATTCTATTTTAGAAAATATTTCATTTTTAATGTAATAAAAAAAAGAAAAAAGTTTTATTTGAAACAGAGAGTGTAAAATATAAAATATTTAATTATAGACTAATAGTAGGAGTACTTTTTAAAATTGACTATTGAGATATCACATGTGAGATTAATGAATTCAATATTTAATTAAAGCATTTTGTTGCATGACGTCTAACTAAATTGACGAAGAGAAAACGAAATTGGGCTCATAGTCAAATAATTAGGACCTGCGCAGAATAAATAGTTTACATTGCCGCATACAAACGCAGTCGATTGAATCGAGATGATGATCAGGGAGATGGTTGAACGTTTTGTATACAAGGAGGTCTTATCAATTTACGAGAAATTCATTTGAGCCGCCACATGTTTGTACCTTACCTCGAGGGTATGACATCCCTCGAGGAGGTCTGTTCAATCTCGTCATATGCCCCCATTACCTCTTCGAAATCACCACCTTCGTAAGCTTCTCCTTCATCTCTCAAACCATCTTTACCTACGTGTGTGCTGTTGGAGTGGCATTATACCTGAGTGCAAGAAGCTCTGATCCCATATGTTTTCTACATTTTTAATGATGTATGCTTTTGTCTGTGCTGAAATACCTTCAACCGTCTGTAACATCTGGTGTTTTATTTCTTCATGTTTGTTGCTTTTGTGAAAAATAAAGAAAATGTTGTTAAGGAATAAGCATTTCCACAAGATAATAGTATCATACTAATTCATTAAATTCCTGAACCAAAACCAAAATACAAAAATAGAAAGAGACAGGGTAAGGAAAACAAAACATATGATCTTAAACATGAATTTGCAATGGGAAAGAAAAAGGAAAAAATCAACTTTTGGCTTGAACCATCATAATGAATTGATGATTCATGTCTGAGAATCCATGGCCAGAATGGTGCTGAGATTCATGGGATTCATGTAGTCCAATGATCCAGTAAGGATTTGCTGCACAATGATTCTGTTTGCTCTCTCAGAGGGATGGAATGGGTCCCAAAATGCATATACATCTCTGTTGGGGCACAGGTTGGAGAGTGGTGTACATAAACCTATCCCGTTGTACGGTCCCTGTCCGCAGCACGCCACCTTTGAGGTCACGAACCCTACCCAAGAAATAAGTTCATTAGTATGCATAAATATCATGTGCTCGTGTCCAGAACGGAGCTAGACATTCAATTCAGCGGGGAAAAATATATTTATATGAAGAAATTCTTGAAGTTTGAGGTGGGGCATTTAGTATAAATGGAAAATATTGAGGTGGGGCAATTAGTAGATCCGCCCTTGCTCGTGTGCGTGTGCGCATGAGTTAGAGATATACCGAATGCTTGAGGGTTGTTGATGAAGTCGTAGTGTGTGAGCTGTGTGTTGGCAGCGATGAAGACATTGCTACCGATCTCGGAGTTGAGCGAGAGAAGCATCTCGGTGAGCTGCGGGTTGAAGAGTCCGGCAGCTAGTTGGAGTTCCGGCGAGCACTCTCCGTTCCTGCTACGCTGAGCTAGCTCGGCCGGTACGCAGCCGAGTGGCCCGGTTCCGGTCACAAGAACCTTTTGTGCACCTAGCTCATGTAGTCTCTGCATTCATCAATAGTGGCTAGTGAATTAGACTCGATTGATGAGAATATCATTAAATTCACTACTATTAAGCCACCTAATTAAATTAGGCCTCTAATCATGTTGTCGAAGTGAATCTATGTTGGTAGTTGAATTAGTTTTAAGTATGTAATAAATTTGAATAAGTTATTCACATTATTATTGGAACATATTAGGAAGTAGATCTTCTATATTAATTCACCTATTCAATGACAACCACCAACATTTCTGTACCTTGACAAAGACTCATCTTCCCCCATTAATTAACTATGGATTTCTTTTACTATTTATATCTACGTTTTAATTGAAGGCACATGTTTCGACAACTAATAATATGTTTGTTTATTCATTACGATAGGATATTTCCCAAACAAGCGGTCCAACACTTATCCATCTATTATCATGCCCTCATTTCTATATTTATCAAAACATGCTATGTACAATAACTATTTTAGATGGTACTTGATGTATAAAGCAAAATTAGGTTTTTCTCTACTTAAAACTAAAATAGTATACATCAAAATTAGGTTTTTCACTACTGAAACTAAAATAAGTATTATACAACAAAGTCCTGATGAAATTGAATGTAATTCCTATTTTCATTTGATGAAAATGCAAATAAATTGTCATTTCATTCTGTCATACCAAATTAGATATTATGAGAGGAAGGACCTAAAAAGTTCTTTCAATTGAATCAATCAAATTAGATATTATGAGAGGAAGCAGAATATAAAGGAAAGAGTTGTACCATCAAAACTTTGCGATACTCGGAGATGATAAAGGGAACATAGTTCTGAAGAGAATATTGGCGTGAGCGGGCAGAAAATGGTACCAAATAATAGTTGTTAACAAAATCATTTCCTCCCAAAGTAATTAGGACCAAAGCTTCATTTACTAGTCTTTGAGTCTCTTCTGGTCCTATTATTTGACTCAATCTTGACTGATATTGCTGAAAATATTGCAGCTGTTGCCCAATTCTGATTATATTCACCTGTTGTTTTACCATACAAATCATATAATCAATCGATCAAGTAACAAATCAAATTCACTAATTATAATATATATAGGAGCATTAGAATTTGTATGAGCTTAAAATTAAAATCATGATTGTTGTCGATAACAATCACAGTTATCGATCAAGAACAAATCGAAATGATTAATTATAACTAAATATTTATAACTTACAATATCGATCAATCACAGTTCTCGCTACTTTTTTTTTTTTTTTAACTTTTGGTTCGTAATAGAATTAAAACGTACTATTATTTATTTTCATCATAAATACAACTTGTTTTAAACACTTTATGCAACTGCAACATTTAACGTGTATGATATGTACTGCATTTACATACGATTATCTATAGAGATGCACTTCTCGAACCCAAACATAAATATGTAGCTGTGAAAATAATAGTAGCAACATAATGAGTGATTCAAATTCTTTCTTTTACACTAGCATCTCAAAATAGATAAAATAGGACCAAATATATATGTAGGTTTTCCAAATTTACTCATGGACACTTTTTACAGGAGCCAACAAAAATGCATTCTATATGTTAAAAAAGAAGTTAAAAATACTGAAAACAAAACCAACCTATTCATGCTTATTTTGCTAAAGTAACTAAAATATACAATTATGTTTAAAAATAGTATATATATTGATAGTAGTAGTAATTAGCAAGAAGCATTCAATTCCAACTCAGAAATAGTACTACTGATCGGCAATGTAATTCATGTGAATCTTACCGACTCTTCTGCTAATCTAAATAGAGTTAGCCACAAGAATTGTAGTATTAATTTATATTAAAGAAAATTAATTACTTCATAAAAGACAAGCATACTTTTTCGTTGAATTTTAGAAAAATAATTAAATGTGTACTTACAAACTGAACTCCAGTGTCATTAAGGATTCCAACTCCAGCAGATGCAAAATTGGCGCCAATTAGCAAATTGGAGCCACTCATTGCTGGACTCAAATAAGGCAGAGGCGATTCACTTTGACCAATGCTCTGACCTAAATAAAAATATATTTAAAACTCATTACACTTAAATGTAGTTATGCTATGTTTGCGTGTATTGGTCTAATCACGAATTTTAAGAAATGTAATAGAAAATAAATTTAAAAAGTTAGTAAAATATACATATTAGTTTTATAATAAAATATGATTAGGAATGTGTTAGTGGAATATAGGGTCCACTACAAAAAAAAATGATAAAAGGTAAAATGTAACAAATTTTGTGGCACGGACTTAAATATAAAAATGTGACACTTTTTGGGACTGAGGGAGTACTTTATTTCGTCAATTCACGGACATGGTCCGAGCTGATGAAACGTAGCACGAGAGGGATGCGAGACTCAACTGATGAGATCGGGGATGTTGTAACCATTGGAGAAGCGGCCGGTGGCGCGGCGCCCGGGATAGTCGATTCCATAAGGTGGGGCATCCGCGCGTGCGGTCGTTGCGAGGTAGTTGTTGTTGCCAACGTCCACGAGCGAGTCCCCGAACACGAAGAATGCCCGGGCCTCGACACGCGTTGTAGTTGTCGAGGCTAGCAATGCAACCGAGAGAAGGAGAAGAAGGGTAGACATTTCGAAACCCTAATGTGGAGGAATGTGTGTATCCTATCAAAAAGGAAGTTTGTTTGAACACACAAGAAAATGCTCAAACTCTTATAAGGATATATAGAATGCTAAAAGGAGAAATGAGAATATAAATAGAGGATTGGTGATCACAGTGGATATAATAAAAGAGAACAGAAAAACAAGTGGGAAGGGTAGTTCTAGTGCATTCAATTCGACAGTTGGGTATTGCTTGTTCATTATAATCATAAGAATGGAGCAACCTAGAATTATTGAATCACAATTCAAGCAATAAAATCTTGCTTTTCATGAGGTGGTTGGTCATTAAGTAGCGATGTACATTTTTTTTATTGAGGTTATTGCATTTTCAATAAGTTGTACAAATACCTGATTGGCGGAATAGAGGTTATTATTAATTTTTTTAATTATTGTAGAATTAATTAACTATTTTTTAAAATGTTTCGTAGGAATTTTATATATCTATATAAATATGATGTGATAACTATCTACTCTTCCACCCTTGACCTCATCTTGATAGGGGTTTGACTTTTATGACACAAAATAAATACGAGAATTCTTGAAAAATTAAATTTTTTTGGTGATGATCATGTGTTATATAGTATTCGACGGAGTACATTAGAAATTAAATAAGAATTAATGATATAGTTGTATCGATTTTTTTATCGTATAATATGGGAATTCTGAACCTGCTTCTAACATACTATGATTATGCTCCTATAACTATGCTAACAACAAATTTAAAAGTTTTTATATAGTCGTTATAGAAATTAGTTGGATAGTATGCATATTCTAGTTGGTCTAAATTTTTTTTGTAAAGATTGCGGAGTAATTTTTTTAGTTATAACATGCACTACATTTTAATTGTAACACCCATATCAATTCTCTTAAAAAGTACGTAAGTAAAATGACTAAACAAATGTGGATTATGCCTCTCCAATCAAATCTGGGATAACTTTTGCTAGTCTCTTGGCCAAGATTTTTTGCAATGATCTTATAAATTATACTGATCACATTGATTGGGAAAAGTTCCGTGATATATCGAGGGCACCATCCACTTTAGGAATCAAACTCCGATTGATTTCTTGAGTCAACGATTTGTAAAACTAAATCTTCCTTTTGTGTATGCCTCTCTTCTTTTCTTTCTTTGTGGTGGGCTACCTTTGCTTAGTTTGTGTTTTGTCGACGTGATATGTTTATCGATGATTTATAAGAATATTTATATTCTTATGTGACCTATGTATCTATTGGTTTAAAATTAAAGTTCAAGTTCATAATATTAAAAGCTAAAAGTGTCACGACCGCCCTTTAGGGTTAATAAGTACGGGCGATCGTGATTAAAAGAACTTAATAAACAGACGAAGGAAACTAGGGTTTCAATAAAGAGTTTGACCAATAATTAATATTTAATAAAAAGGGGCCAAGAGGTTGACATTATCCAAATAATTAGGTTCAAAGCTAAAAGAATGATGAGTAAAAATAATGTCTCAGCGGAAGCGTTCAAGAGAAAGAGTGACGTCATGTGTGAGGACACAACGACACTCGTAGTTCACAACTAACCAAACCATGCTTCAATTTTAAATTGCTCAACACCACCAATTGCTCGTCGCCGCTCAACCTGCACATAGGGAAAACACATGCAGGGCTGAGTACTTAATATACTCAGTGGCTTATGCCGAAAACATTTGACGAAAGTTATGTCATCCATACCATATTGAACTCGAGTTTTACATTTAGAAAAGAAATATCATCGAGTATCACAAAACAATTTCATAGACTGGCCAGTCAAAACAATCTCCCCACTTTCTCAACAATCATTCAATCACATCCTATTTTCATAGTGCGACGAAAGTGTGGCCACACTATTCGCCCACGAGACCGGCCGACTAGCAAGGACGGCTCACGATCCCACCTATGTACACTAGCCTGATAGGGTTTGTGGCCCTACTCAGACCCGAATTCGTTTATCATAGCCCTATAGTCTAATGGAGCGAACTCACAAACTAGGCATCAGGCAACAATCTCCAACATAGCCCTATAGCCTAATGGAGAGAACTCACAAACTAGGCATCAGGCAACAATCTCATTATCAAACAAACATGGCATGACATAACAGTTTAAACCACCCTTATTACACCATAATCATACTTTTGAAAACGTTAAAGAGATTCAGTAAAAGAAAGCCCACCTTGACTGCTTAAATCCATTACACCATAATGGATTTATGTGTATATATGCATAAGTCACTAAATTCAATAAGCGGAAAAGTGGCGGCTAATTTGATAAGAAGTAATAGTTAATTCAAATTAATAGCAGTTAATGATACTAATCGATACACCTTTTGGACAAGAAATCGGTTGGTCATAAATGAATCGTCACGTTCATTCCCATGCAGTACGTGTGCATCTATAAAAGGCCTCATGCAGGCACATGAAAACACACTCGAAACAATTTGCATGCTCTCGACAATTATATATATATATATATATATACATCAATTGGAGGATCTAGTCGAAAAGAGGATATACATCAAATGGTAGATTTCAACCTCTACATCAATAGTGAAAGAAAGCATGGATGGAGGTTGGTGATTTTATCCCCACTTATATTATAAATGTTATGGTTGAATTAATTGAAATCTAGAACTAGATTTCATTATCGAAATCATTAAAGCATTGAGAAATGGCTTACAGTTGGTATCAGAGTCAATCTAGATTTGGTTAATTCACCATTTATGTGATTTCAAAATCGAAATTTGAATGGTCTTGGATTTTTTTTGATTTTGGTTAATATGCTTCCGCTTGTGTGTTGGGTAATTGTTTTATGAAATGTTAAAACAATATTAGGATTTTCTACGCATAAAAGATTCCAATAATTAAATAATATATAACTTGTTTATCACCAAAGTGGTCTTGTTATATTGCATTTATTTATTGAAAATGATGAATGTTTATTAATTGATCATGATTAAAGAGATGCTATAAATGACATACGAGTTTGATTGATCAATTATTTTATCATCTATATACTGGGAGATCACCCAAAGGTGGATCATTGTATATAGTTAATAAATACGAAGTGGATTAATCATTTATTCATGTGTCATTTAGTATGTACACTCAAAGGCAAGATGCTTATTTGATATATGTTTAACTTGATTAATTGTTTAAGTATATATTTAGCATCGTTGAAAGTACATGTGCTTAAGTATTACTCAAAGGTTACTTGAATGCATGTTATTTAAAGTTTCATTACTGTTTATGAATCTGTGTTAAAGAACTCAAGCACGTATAGATAAGCATGTATAAATGTTGCAGCTTTATAAAATTTGCATGCATATGCTAACTCTGTCATTAAATTAATGGAAAAAATTATGGAGAATGATCCGAATAGATCCGACTTACACTGAGTGTAAAGATATTGGACCATTTCATACTAACGGAAGAGGAATCCTCAACCATTATAGATGTCACTCTGTAACTAAAAATCTCAATGTGAGACTTGGGAGTGATCAAACAGGTTGAGCCTTATGAGAATGACGATGGCAGAAAAATTTGAGGTCATCTTTGCCCATGACAGAAAAAGCTAGGGAATTTATTTAGAAAATTAAAGAGTATTAACGATCGGGTTTGGCTGATAAGTCAAAATTGTAGGAAGCATATTGAATGGGCTTACTACAAAGAAGTTTGAATTTTCTCAGCCGATTCACGATCATGTGACAAACATGTTTGTCTTGACAGTAAAGTTAACGACCTTGAAAATGGAGGTTCATAAGCAATTTCCAACATAATTTATCATAAACTCCCTACATGTTGAATTAGCCAGTTCCTAGTGAATTATAACACCATTAAAGATAAATGAGACTTTAAAGAATTCTAGGGTACGTTGTTTTTAAAATGAAGGGATATTAAAGAAGATAAATTATGAAGTTGCGAATCTCGTATGTCTTGGAGTTGTTAGCACCAGTAAAGGAAAACTGAGTAAGTAGGACAAAATAAAGGATAAATCTCAAGAAAAGCAAATCCATAAGGAAAAAAGGTGTTTTCATTTGCAAACAAATAGAACACTTCAGGAAGGTTTGTCCGAAAAAGGAAGGCTTGGTTCGATAAGAAAGTTAAACATAATGGTTTTGTTTACTTTGAGTTAAATCTTATCGAAAAGACTAATAATACTTGGTGGGCAGTTTTTTTGGTACTACAACTCATATGTCTCATATAAAACATGGATTCAGTTCGATTCAATCTATAAAAGGAGTTGAACAATATTTGTTCATGGAAAACATGATGAAAACATTGAACGGAGGCATTGAGACTTACAAATCTATCTTAGACATCGGATGTCATGTAGATCTTAAAGAATATATGTATGTGCCTGAATATGCTATAATTCTTGTTTCCGTAAGCAGATTGGATAACTTAAGTGTTAATATCAAGATTGGATATGATGAATCCACATTGTACCGAAATGATTACTTTTAATGTAATGGTACATTATTTGGATTCACTCAATAGATGCATTCTTGATGTAAAGTTGTATGAATCATAATTTAAAGTCAAGGCGTTAAACGTAGTGCGTCAAGTAAAAGTTTGGCATTCTTATGGCATTAAAAAGTAGGTCATATTTCTAAAGAAATGATTATGAGGTTGGTAAAGTATGAAAGTCTTCCTCAAAATTGGAAATTAGTGTCTTAATATGTGTGTAGATTGCATTAAAGGGATGCAAACTAAACACGTTATAAAGAAATCAGCCACGAGAAGCAGTCAGCTTATTAAGTTAATACATACTGATATGTGTGGTCATTTTGATACTCCTTGGGTTGATAAGAATTACTTTATCATCTTTATTGACGATTACTCACATTATGGAATAAGTATCTATTGCATAAAATATCCAAGCCAGTGAATGTCCTAAAGGTATTCATTGACGAGGTGGATGGCAGTTAAATAGAAAAGTTAAAGTTGTGAGATCGGATAAAGTTGATGAGTTTATATAAAATTTAATGAGACTAGACAAAGTCTAGGCCCATTTGTAAAGTTACTCAAAGTAGATGCGTTTGTGCACGATGTACAATGCCCGGTACTCCAAAAACGGAAAGGTGCAATCGTACTTTAAGGAAAATGGTTAGATTTATGTCATGTTGTTATACGTTACCCTATTTGTTGTGGATTTATGCTTTAAAGACTACAATGTATATGCTTAATCGGGTTCCTAGTAAGACAGTTCCTAAAAATCATTTTGAACTGTAGACGGAAAGGAAACCGCTTAAGGCATATTCGTATTTGTGTTGGTCGAGCATAAATAATGTTATATATAATCCACATGAAAAGATTCTTGATTAAAGGATTGTTTGTGAATTATTTTTATTGGCTATCCGGAAAAATCTAAGGGATATACATTTTATTATTCTAACCATAGTACGAGAATAGTTTAAACGGGATATGTGAGGTTCATTGAAAATGGTGAAAACTAGTGGGAGTGGTGAAAGGTGGATGTTCATGAAGTCCACGATAAGGTTCATCCACATGTTGTTGCACCTAAGGTTGTTGTTCCTATTGTATCACAATCTAAAGACACAATAAAACAACATAATACTGTGTAAAACCCACTAACGTAATATGAAGTAAATAAACTTGTCACAATTCTAGAAGAGAATAGTGAACCACAATAATGAAGTAGATGAACCTATCACAATTGATTCCTTCCACTATTGGTGTCAACTCAAGCATCTTCGCATGCTCACTTGAGAGCTTAGGTAACAAAGATAAATGGTTGGTTATGGCTTCTACTTGTAGAAATTTGTATGGAATTTGAGCAAGTCAATTTTAGTTGATCCGGATATCTCCATTATTTTGGTCAATTTTGTTAAAAATTCTTTTTCTAAGGAATACCTGTTATTCTTCGTCTATATGTAGTTGAATCGTATTTCTTTTTAAATTGTACCTCTCTAATTGAGTCATTTCTTTTTTGGCAAAAAGTAACACTTCCTATCTCTCTTGCTTTATTATCTCTCTATTTCTCTATTTTTTTCGATTTTAATCTATTCACTTAGCATAATTTTCTTAAATTTCGTGCTCTAAATAAATATCTCTACTTTTGTAGACGGAGGGAATACATCATAAAATTAATAAACTGTAATCAGAAACTGATATACGCAAGAAAGCATAATGCAGTTTTAAGTTGAGCTTATTAAAAGAGTTCTTGACAAAGCATTCTTATCCTTTGTCGGCTTATATTTAATCTTTCGATTAATATTTAATAGGCAACATCTTGTATCAGGATGCAAGGGCTTATTTTAAATTAATAACTAAATGTATGTCGAATTTCAGTTTTGGCAGATGACTTAAATGGTGTTTTATTTTAAAGGAAAATCGATCCGAAAAATCGTGAAATTTCATAAAAATTTGGTAGTTTCCACAATTTTTAAAGTGGTCTTAAAAATTACCAACTTTTCAAATTGTACGGATTTCACACACTAGAGTTTTTGGTGTAAATTTTGCCTACGTGAAATGCCGATACTAATTCTAGAGCATCGATATCAACATTAGTTTCATCTTCTCTACAAGATGAATGTAGCTCCGATTATTACAAGTAGGTTTTTTGGCATTCAACGTAGGCAAAATTTATGCTGAAAACTTTAATTTGAGATATCCACGTAATTTGAAAAGTTGATTTTTAAGACCACTTTTAATGATGGTGGGAAATACCAAATATTTGTGAAAGTTCAATACTCTTCTAACAAAATTTCCCTATTTTTAATGCAACATCTTCTTCCTCGATCGCGTATTTTAGTTACTTTAGTTGTGTTTGCATCTGTGTATAAATAAATGGAGTACATACATAAGATTGGTGGCACATTTTAATGTAAGTTACTCCACCGAAATAATTTACTATCAACATAACAAATTATGAATAGTACTACTTGGGATTAATGAACACCATTCTTATCTGTAATCTTACTTGCATTGTCCAAACAATGACTTTTATGTTAGCATAATTGCTGCAATTGAAATTTATATCATGCCCACTGCCAAGTACACATGTATTGAATTTTTTTACACTCGAAGATTGATAAATATTACAACTCATTAGTTCACTTAAAAAGAACTGACAAGTTTGCATGATTACAGTTTTTGGTAAATTTAAAGATTCAACCAAGATATTTGGTAGAAATATCTTTTCAAACCAGCTACTTAGTCTTGGTCCATAATTACGAGTCTCATTTTTCTTAAGAATAAGTTTAAAGTAATACTCCCTCTATCTTAGTTAAGATGACATATTTCTTAGTCGGCATGAGATTTTAGGAGTTGTTGGTTAATGTGTTTAATTTAAGAGAGAAAAGATGAGTGTAGTATTAAATGGAGAAAGGAAAAGAGTTGAATATTTAATTGTAAAGAAAAAAGTGGTTTAGTATGTTAATTGAGGAGAGAAAGTTTACCAAAAAAAAAGAAATGTGCCAACTTATCTGGGACAAACTAAAAAAGAAAGTGTGTCATCATAGATGGAACGAAAGGATTAGGAGTTTAAATAATAGTGGTATATGAGTTTCACTTTATATATAAATTTTACAATGAAATATGAGTGGAATAGTATTATGATCCTTGCCAATATGTTTATCCCTGACGACGTATAACCTCTGAAATACTACAGAAGATTTCAAACTTAGAACTGGGTAGATGATAAAATTGATAAAGATGGATATTACCCAACTTCATCCGAAATTTAAGAACGTGGATTGGTATAAGAGCATCCACATCCGTGCTCTTGTCAACGAGCACGGATGTGGACCCGGTCCCACTTTTACTCCATGCTCTTAGGCAAGAGCACAACACCCACATCTGTGCTCTTCCGCAACAACAAGCTCAAGGGTCCCACCATTATATTATTCAATTTAGATAAAAATATTTCCACAAAATAAAAGTGCATTAAAAATACCCAGAATGATATAACAAATTACAAAAAAATTTAAAATTACATAATTAAAATACTAAAAATTAAAAATTACATAATTAAAACCCTAAAAATTAAAAATTACATAATTAAACACCTAAAAAATAAAAATTACCCGTGGATGACTATTCATCCGAACATTGTTTTGTTGTAAGAGTAAGAGTGAAAGAAAGATTGAGAAACGAGAATGGAAATGAGAGAATTTAGATGAGAATTGTGTAGTGTGGTGTGAATTTTTGGGTGTGGAAGTGGGGGTATTTATAGACGAAAATGTGTATTTTTGGGGAAAAAATTTGAAAAATAAATTAAAAGTGGGTAGAAAACGCATATAATTTTTTGGGAAGTAGGAAATTTTTTTTTATTTTTAATCAAAATTTTTAATTAAAATCTGATTTTTTTAAAAAAAATTTAAATTGCCAACTTCCATGCCGTTGGCCAATGGGAGGCTGCCACGTACGCTGCTCGCTGGCATGCACGTGCTCGATGCATCGAGTAGCGCCGCGCCAGCGGCAAGAGCACAGCGACGGACATCGGTGCAGTGCCGCTGGCACGGACGGACGCCGTCCTGCTCACCGCTACGGATGCTCTAGTGATGCCACAAACGAGTGTGATCATTCATTTGATAATTTAAATTTCTCGATAAATTGTAATGTTGTTTTGACATTATACACATCATTTCATACTTTATCTCCTCACAAACCTATTATGGAAATCACTATCTTTCTCTCTTAAGAGCATCCGCATCGGTGCTCGATGCGGAGGACGGCGTTCGTGCCGCTGGCACGACACTCCCCTGTCCGCCGCAGTGCTCTTGCTCAGGCACGGCTCTGCTCGATACATCGAGCACATCCGTGCCGCTGAGCAGGCTGACGTGGCGCAACGAGATTGGCCAACGGCAAAGCCGTTGGCATTTTCAATTTTTTAGAAAAAATTTCGAATTTAATTTAAAAAATCTTTTTTAAATAAAAAAATATATTTTCTCACTTCCCAATAAATTATATCTGTTTTCTCCCCACTTTTAATTTATTTTTCAATTTTTCCCCCAAAATTCACATTTTCATCTATAAATACTCTCACTTCCACACAAAAAATTTCTCACCACACTACATAATTCTCATCTAAATTCTCTTTTCAATTCTCAATCTTTCACTCTTACAAAAAAAATGTCCGGCTCCGGCGATCACCCCTCCGACTCCCGCGGTTGGAACCACGAATGGTTCGGCTCACAACCACTGCACGCCCCTCGTAGCTGGGTCGGCCTTCGAGGCGGAGCTCTTGGCTCTTCTTCACGGGCTGACTTTAGCTATGCAGTTCTCATCGCATGTTTGGGTCGAGATGGATGCGGCAGCAGTGGTCGCGGTGTTCACTTTAGGACGCGGAGGAGCAGCGGATGTGAGACATCACATGGCTCGCATTCGTACTTTGCTCGCACAGATTCAGTTTATGTTCTCTCACATCTTTCGAGAGGGTAACCGGCCAGCAGACTTTTTGGCAGGTAGGGGGGTCCAGACCCCTGCCATCACCTTCTTTGATGCGGATTCAGCGCCTCGATATTTGAAGTCGCTCGTCAGGATGGACCAGTTGGGCTATCCGAACTTCAGATTCAGATATCGAGATGGATGACTTCTTCACTTGGTCCGTGGTTTTGATTTATGGTTTTTTTATTGCCTTTGGATTTGGCACGCATTTGGCCATCATCCTTGTTCTTTTTAGGATGTATAGCTTTGTTATGTTTATTTTCTCTTTAGTTAGATGGTTAGTACCCGGTCTGTGGGGATACCATAGTAGCTTTGTTAGCTCTTGTGTTTTGTATCTCTCGTGCGGACCGAGTCACTTTTGGGCTCGTCTGATGTATGTTCTTTTGGTGATTTTTGATATATACAGGTTGGGGGTCCACCTTAACCCCCCGCCGTGATGGTGTTTGAGGAAAAAAAAAACCACTCCCTAGTCCGGAAACGCAATTCTTGGCCCCTCCTCAAACCCAGGGTTCTCAAGTTCCGGGTGGCTATCGACCTTACCCGGTGGACGACCAAGATGTCCCCGATGGGCGATACGGGTGGGCATCAGAACCCGGATCGGGAGGGAGTTGCGGCTCTCAAACTCCTCATACTCCTCGTGGTGTCCTCACCTCGTACACTCCGGTGGAGATGGATCAGTTATTTCAAACCTATTTGATTATCTCCGAAGATCCGGAGGTTGACACGAACCAAAACGGAGATAGGTTTTGGTGGCGCGTCTCTCGACGGTACAATGAAAACCGCCCGGATGGAACCATCGAGCGCAATAAGAGTATGGTGTGCAATGCCATCTTTAGAGCCAACGAAGAAATTCAAAAGTTCCAGGGGTATTACCTCCAGGAAGAGCAGTCGGCGGGGAGCGGCAGGAGCGAGCTCGACAACATCAATGCCGCTTTGGCGACCTACCAATCCCAACATTACAAATCGTTCAAGTACCTCAGAGCTTGGCAGGAGGTGCGCCATCATCCGAAGTATAAGGGAGGCGTATCATCCTCCTCCATCTCCTCCAGCAAACGGTCGAGGTCGGTATCCCTATCCGACGCCGACGAGGATGAGGTGGCTAGCCAGCTTGCCGGAGCTAACTTGGGTAGCCCCGACGCCGGCCGCAAGGGAGGAAGAGGGCGACGGCCAACCGCCGTCGCGCCGGGACTCCATCCGCCCCAGTTCCCTTTGTGCCACCTCAACTCTCCACCAACTCGTTGTGGACCCATTTGGCTCAACTTAATTTGCGGATGACTCCCGAGCAACTTGATTCACATTTGGCAATGATATGGGGTCTTCGAAAAACATTGAGGATAGGGCCAGAGGACTAGTCTTCCACGGGGGTATTTTTTAGCCTTTAATTATGTAATTTTTAATTTGTAGGATTTTAATTATGTAATGTTTATTTTTTAGGATTTTAATTATGTATTTTTTATTTTTTAGGATTTAATTATGTAATTTTTATAGTTTAATGTATTTTTAGTAATTGAAGTATTTAAATTAAATAATGGAATGGTGTGACCCTTGATCATGTTCTTGCGGAAGAGCATGTATGTGGGTATTGTGCTCTTGGGGAAGAGTAGGGAGTAAAAAATTAATAAAGGTGGGTCCGGGCCTACATCCATTCTCTTGCCAAAGAGCATGGATGTGGATCCTCTAAAATAACTCAAAATTTTAATTTCCTCATACCTTTTACAATTTAATACTTCCTACGTCCACGATTAATTGATATAAAATTTCTTTTTCGTCCAATACGATTAATTGACACCTTTATTTTTTTACTACTTTTAGAAATGGACCTCACATTCACTACCTTATCATACTCACATTTTATTATAAGAGTGTACTACATAAATAGTATCTGAAGAATTTTATAACATTTGGTACCTGATAATCACATTCATGATACATGAGTTAATTTTTGGACATTTCCCCCAAGGCATAAAGGGTATTTTTGAATTTTTCATCCAAATACTAAATACTCCATTCGTCCCAAGGTAGTTAGGGCATTTTTTTGGCACGAGATTTAAGAAATTGATGTGTTAAATGTTAAAGTAAAAAGAGTAAATTAAGAGATGAAATAAAGTAAGAGATTGAATAAAAAGAGAGTAAGTATGAGAGAGGATGGACTTTTTTCCAAAAACGTAAATGTCTTAACTATCTTGGGACAACACAAAAAGAATATGACTTAATTACCTTGAGTCGGAGTCAGTATGACATTTTCTTGGACTTTTCATCCAAGTACTAAATATGATATTTTCTCATATTTAAATACTTAAAATGATATTTCCAATTTATGTTGTAATTTTATCCAAAATAAAAAAATAAAATTTATGTCAAATCATCTCTCTCATCTTCTTGATTAAATAAGACGTCCTTATTTTTCTTCCTTCTATCTCTTTTATTTCTTCTTATTTCTCCTTCCATATTTTTTCTTTTGATATTATGTAAAATTAAAATGAGCAGAAAAGACTAACAATAATGTTTAAGATAATCGACTTTACAAATTAAAATTGAAATTGACTAAGTGAGAATATTCAATTTTAATCAAAACAAGTACTCACATTTTGTATAATTTAAACTAAATTAATTTGGTCTCTAGTTATTAAAATTCTATTTAACCTGTCATATGTACTAAAATATCCTTAAAAGTGAACTTTACATTTT
Source organism: Salvia splendens (assembly GCF_004379255.2). Classification (NCBI taxonomy): domain Eukaryota; kingdom Viridiplantae; phylum Streptophyta; class Magnoliopsida; order Lamiales; family Lamiaceae; genus Salvia; species Salvia splendens. The sequence goes on from NC_056039.1 coordinate 18,315,699, forward strand.
TAATTCTTAAAATTTTAAAATTCAATCTCATCATTCCATTTATAATGGATGTTTTCGTTTTTAGTTATGCACTAGATGGGTAGTGGTCCTTTAACACTAACTGACTATAATAAAATAATAACCATTAGATCATGCAATAAATGCTTAAGATGATCTCAGCCAATAAACAAAAAACATCAATAAGGAGTATTAATGCCAATTATCAACACATTAGTACCAACTTGTTACTTATAAGTAACTATTTCTCTATCTTAAAAGTATATCAAACGACTCGAAAATAATAATTGTATACTCCCTTTATCCCAAGCTAGTAAATACATTTCTTTTGGGTATAGGATTTGAGAAAAAAAATGTTTAAAAAATAAATGAATAAAGAATAAAGTAAGAATAATAAGGATAAAGTTTTTGCAAGAAAAAAATAGACCAAATAGTTTAGGACCACCCTAAATGAAATATGTAGCGAATACTTTGGGACATAGAGTATATGGTTGATCATGCAATACTTGTTATTGATATTGACAGACAAATAGCCAAATATTGATAGATTATAAAGCATGTGATGAACATAAATGAAATTCAATGTACAACAACTCATAGAAAGGATCTTGCTCATTTGATCTTTTTCCGTCCTTCGCAGCATTATTGCTAACTACTTGGTACATGTGCTTTCCATTCCAATAACAACTTATATAATAATTAAAATCATTGTTATATATAATTAGATAGTAGTATAAAATATTTCTCCCATAAAAATGAAAAAAACATCAAAGAAGAATTATGTTTGCCATCAATGCTTTTTGTTCATAAATTATATTAAATGTGGTATTTGATGTAACATGTATATTAATAGGTCTATCATGAGTTTTATAGATTTCTTGTTATATAAAAGTGGATATACTCTTAGGGATGAGAAAAGAAATATAAATGCATATAAAATGTATTTCTTTAACGTTTGAATAAAAGAGTGGGCTACATATTTAGTTCATGGATTATGCGTTTCCCATGCAAATAGTTCATAGTTTTAAAATTATACTCATAGATCCCTGGATTTCACCTTAATCACGTTGGTGGTCCTTTTTACTGTTCATCACGATTTTCGGGCAAAAATCTCCCCCCCCCCTCCCAAAAGCAAGTTTGTAGCCGAAGGGCAATTTTGTTCATTCATAAAAATGAGATACTTAGGTAATTGGTATGATATTTTCTCTATCTCTTTCTAGTATTGGATTTAATATTTTCTTAAATTTGAGTGTCTGGAATGATATTTTTCACTTCATTTTTCAATCACTTTATCAACTATGAAAGAAAATTTTTTTCCGTAATGGCTCCTCCTCACATTCATGTCGAGTGGTGTTTGTGAGAATTTCCACTCGATCGAGTGGAACTTTGTATATTGATGTCGTTCAGTCCACTCGGGTCGAGTGGAAAATGATGTGAAATTCTACTCGGCCGAGTGGAACTTTCTGAATTGTGCAGTCTTCGTAAAATGGGAATAATATTTTTACATAACCCTGATTAATACGTGCAAGATACCCATGTGAAGCTCTTTCGAAGACGGCGAGAATGGTATCCTATATAGACCGATTAGAAATCACTATATTGACTCTATTTTCCTTCAAAACTTAACAAACTCGTCAAACTGACCTGAAACTAATGATTCGAATTAATAAAAATATGAATTTACTAGTTACCATCGCCACTACGAGTAAAAATCCTATGGTCAAGTGACATAATCATTTTGTATACCTCACCAATAATTCTTTAACAAATGGACATAAAAAAGGGCCCACATGCCACATCTATTTAACATCAATTCACTAAATTAACATCTCCATTAATCAAATTTATGGAAAGTAATATAATACTACTATTAAATATGGAATTATCATATCATAAAATTGGCGTGTCATATAATACAATATATATGTATATTAACTTCATAATATAATTGTAATATTTTATACATAAAAAAGTAATTATAGTATTACTCCACATTCTTTCATGTTAAAAAAATTATACTATTCACGAAATTAAAAATACTATTATATGAATAAGAGGATTAACTATCTTATCTTTATGCAATTAAAATGAAATTATTAATAAAAGAAGAACTTTAATTATAAAATCAAGAACAAGGCATATTTTCAAAAATACATTAAAAAAAAGAAATAATAACATATTCCACTATCTATGTAGTCAAACAAAAAACATACATATATATACCTCATAAAAAGCTATGGAGGAAAACTTACCCATGGAATTCAAAAGGGAAGGAGAATTGCAGATGATTTTTCTCTGTATTGTAATGAAAACTCCGAATAAAAATTGAATAAACATAAAAATATTTTTATATTATAAGAGAGATATTGAAGTATATAACACGTCGATTTTATGGTATTTTAATTCCATATTTGGTATTATACTACTTCCATAAATTGATTAATGGAGCCGTTTTTATGTCCATGTATTTATTGATGAGGTATACCAAATCATCATGACATTTGGTATGGAATGATCATGGAATTTTTACTCACCACGACTACGCATAAAAGGTGTTAAATTCGATCCTACATTGTGAGAATTAATATCCTATACTAAATTTTCTCCTCAATTGCTAAGCGAGGTTGTTGTTGCATAAAATTCTAAAATGTTTGAGTTTAGGAGACAAAGTCATATGTAAGTATGCATAATTCACAGTAAGCACCTTTCTACACATAGTTACGAAGTTATTTCTTTACTCTAATTTTGTGTTAATATCATTTAGTGTAATTTGAAGGGAGGGTTTTTAAAGTTGTTATGAAAGTTGTATTCATTGGATATGGAAGAAAACATGGTTTTTTGCTTGATCTTTGTTGAAATAATAAAATAGTTGCTTATTGTTGAACAAAAGAGAAATGAGCACTGAGTTCATACTTCACAAACTCAACTGTCCGCCAAGTTCATCCTAAGAGCTAGTGGCGAAGCCACGTTGGGGCCAGGGGTTGCAAGTTCGAATCCTTCTGGCGACATGTTTCTTCCCCTTCTGTTAGGTTTCTCTTTTATTTCTACTTATACGCAATACATAATGCTGGGTTTTTCACTTTTCTTTCTACTTATGCAATACAATGTATATATTCTAATAATCTAGTTCTCTCTACTTTTTAATTTGTTTTTTTTACACCACTAATTATGTTATTTTAAATCTTTATCACTTCATAATTGAAACTTGTTTCTGTCTATATTATATTTACATAAAAATTGAAAATAATAAATATTAATTATTTCGAACTTCAAATGTCACCAACATCGAGTGAACTCTATACCTATTAACATTGACTTAGGCCCCCATCGTAAAATTCCTGGCTTCGCCACGGCTAAACCCTAAGAGCCAGTGGTCCGTCAACTTCTTCCCGAGAGGTCTTTTTTCCGCAACAGTTAGGACAAACTATTTTCAAGTTTCCCATGTATTATAAGAGGTACATATGAAAATACTAGTGGTAAAGGCCATAACAATAAACGCATGTCATGCAAAATTTATGAGATACGGGGTAAGTGTGTTACATTTTGCTAAAGAATAAAATAACCCATCTCTAATAAGAAAGTCCGAAAAGGAATATGGTCCAACATTAATGAGACAAAGAGAGTATGTTTTTAAAATTCACATTTTCAGTTCTGTTGGAGCATGCAAATCGGTAAAAGAAGCATGGACACATCGTGATCAGTATGTACTACCAATGACGACCACAAAAGAAAGAGCTTGGAAAATTGATGATGATCAGTCCCCTGAGCTAAAGGTTGAGTGGAAACTCATTCTCAACAGTGTACGATACACTTTCCTAAGATATAATGATACTTATATAGCTATGTGTGCCACTCTTTTGGATACTAAGCCCGATAAGCTTCGCAGAGCTTGCAAAGGGTACAATCCGACCCGACCCATGATGGATTGTTTTCTATAAGAGAGTGATATAGATTGGGATACGACGAAGGACCCGTTGGATATATTGATCCAAGAACCCCACGTATAAGGTTTGGCAGCAGACTCCCTTGATTGATAATCTGGTTTGATCCACTTCCAGAGCTTGGAAAACCTCGACCCGTTGGCTATATGATCAGCCAAGAACCTCGGTATGATTGAACGCCACAAGAACTTGCTCAAAGTATCTTGATAATTTCCAAACAAGTGAAAAACTCTACAAAGAGAATTCAACTCACAAGACAAAGTCTATTTCGTATTTGATCAATGGTGTCTCAAATGACATGCTTACAAGCCTATTTATACGCTAGAATGGACTCTTGAAAGTCTCAGATCATTAGTACAACTTAAGACACTTAAAAAGACTCATAATAAAAGAAAAGTAACTCCTAAACCTTTGGTGTAACTCTAGGATATCTAAAGTCACTTATTTAACATAAAATGTAACTAAAATAGACCTTTCATTTTGGCTGCTCCAACTTGGATGAAAATGCATCATGTATCATCAATTTGGGTCTCCAAAATGTGATATGTAGCGACTCCAAACTTCAAGCCTTGGGCTGCCCACAAACTTGAATAATATTCACCACTTGGCCCAATGTAGAATGGTCTTGTAATTGAGCTTTTATTTCAACAACTAAAAGCAACATGGACTCCTTTATCTTCTTAGCTCTAGCTCTTGTAATTGGCCCACTTGGAATGATCAATGGATCCATCTTCTTGTCCTTGTAGATCAGCTTGGGTGTGTCTCCATCATTCCCTTCTTCTTCAAGAGGATTCGTCCTCGAATCTAATTCACCAACATAAGGAGATAAATCAGAAAGATTGAAAGTAGCACTTACATTAAACTCACCAGGTAAGTCTAGTTTGTAAGCATTATCATTGACTTTTGCAATCACTTGGAATGGTCCATCTCCTCTTGGCTGCAACTTGGACTTTCTTTTAGAAGGAAATCTCTCATTTCTCATATGCAACCAAACCCAATCTCCCGGCTCAAAGATGACTTGTTTCCGACCCTTGTTGGCTTGCTTTCCATATTGTTCTGTCCTCTTTTCAATGTTGAGTCTTACCCTTTCATGCAATCTTTTCACCATTTCAGCTTTAGTTTTTCCATCAAGACTTGCACGATCTTCAATAGGTATTGGAATCAAATCTAGTGGATTCAATGGATTAAAACCATACACAGCTTCAAATGGAGAAAAGTTAGTAGCAGAATGAACACTTTGATTATAAGCAAATTCAGCAAAAGGTAAGCATTCCTCCCAACTTTTCAAGTTCTTTTTAACTAAAGTTCGTAGTAATTGAGACAAAGTCCTATTAACTACTTCAGTTTGTGGATGACAAGTAGTGGAAAACAAGAGTTTAGTTCCCAACTTGTTCCACAACACACGCCAAAAATGACTCACAAATTTAGCATCTCGATCACTCACAATTGATCTAGGAACACCATGCAAACGGACAATTTCTTTAAAGAACAAATCAGCAATATGAGATGCATCATCAGTTTTGTGACATGGAATAAAATGTGCCATTTTTGAAAACCTATCAACAACCACAAAAACTGAATCTCTATCTCTTTTTGTTCTTGGTAAACCAATGACAAAGTCCATTGAAATATCTTCCCAAGGTGCACTAGGAATTGGTAACGGTTTGTACAAACCATCTGGGTGTGATTTAGACTTGGCTTGCATGCAAGTTATGCATCTTTTACAAATTCTTTCAACATCCACACGTATTTTAGTCCAAAAGAAATGTTCATGCAAAACATCCATTGTCTTATGGACTCCAAAATGCCCCATTAAACCACCACCATGAGCTTCACGCACAAGCAATTCACGCATAGAACCTTTAGGAATGCACAGTTTATTTTCTCTAAACAAATAGCCATCATGCCTATAGAACTTGTCAAATGCAGCATGCTCACAAGCTAAATAGATAGAAGAAAAGTCCGGGTCATTATCATACATTTCCTTAATCAACTCAAAACCAAGCAACTTAGAACTCAAAGTAGTGATCAAAATGTAACTCCGAGACAATGCATCAGCCACAATGTTTTCCTTTCCCTTTTTGTATTTGATTACATAGGGAAATGATTCAATGAATTCCACCCACTTAACATGTCTCTTGCTAAGCTTACCTTGACCTTTCAAGTACTTGAGAGATTCATGATCCGTATGAATTACAAACTCTCTAGGCCACAAGTAATGCTGCCATGTTTCCAAAGCTCTAACCAAAGCATATAACTCCTTGTCATACGTTGGATAGTTCAATTGAGCTCCTTTCAACTTTTCGCTAAAGTAAGCGATTGGCTTTCCATCCTGCAACAAAACAGCTCCTATGCCTACTCTAGATGCATCACATTCAAGCTCAAACATGTTATCAAAGTTAGGCAAAGAAAGAATTGGTGCAGTTGTAAGTTTTTCTTTAAGGAGATTAAAAGCATGCTCTTGTTTTTCTCCCCAATAAAAACAAACATCCTTTTTCACAATTTCATTCAAAGGTGCAGCAATTGTACTAAAATCCTTGACAAACCTCCTATAAAAACTTGCAAGACCATGAAAACTTCTAACTTGTGCTAC